>NC_133324.1:133135026-133435026 GCF_042186555.1 Aquarana catesbeiana | reverse complement strand
AACTCCTCTCAAAACCCACTAGTTCTGGGGTTTTCAAAAAACACTGATAGCAGCCTATGTGTGCATGGGCACATAGGATGACATGCTGGGGAGTTTACTGGCTGCAGAAAAAACACCTGAAGCCAAAAAAGCAGCTGTAAAAACATCCAGTGTGTATGAAGCCTTAGTCCTGGCAATCTTGGTAGGACTCGGCACCAGCCATTACATGTTTGTGGCTAGAGTTCTATTGAACTGTTTTACTTCAAAGTACAGGATCAAATGCATCAAGGACTGGAGCAAATGTATTGATTTTGCATAGTGCTGATTTTGCATAAACTTTAAGGTGGCAATGGATGTTAGATGGAGGTTTGAAGATCAGCCTACTGCTGATTCTTTAGCTGTTCAGATGGATCCTGATGTAACACCCACACTTGGTTGGTTGCTGGGCACCCTTGGTAACGGTCTTATTTCAGAACAAAATGGTAATCGGATTAACAGAGCCAATCATATCGGTCATGATTGGTCATCAGGAGGGGTGTATGTTGTGGTATCAGAATGTCTATAGATGTACAAACATTTTTCTATCCAACCAAAATTTGCTAGGGGTAGAATTTAACAGCATTGCTTTAGACAAGATTGTTCCTTTACATAATTATGAATTGTTTAACAGTGTGAACACTTCCACATAGTGCCTAATTTTCTGATAAATTAGATTATTTACATATTTTTGTCAGATAGACAATAATACTTTAGTTTTAACTAAGACTCCAACTTAAAAGACTTGATTATTATTTTATTCTTTGTTCGTATTATTTTATTTTTACAGATACTTGTTGTGTAGTGCATAACTATCACAAGACCAGTTACGGGTTCTTGTCTTAGTCAAGCTATGATATGCTCTTGACCTCAGGTGAGCCAGGCTTGCCTAACTGAGTATTATTTCTGGATATGCGACTCAAGTCAAGTTTTATGATTTCTTTTGTCTTTTTTTTTTTCAATATTTTGTACTTATTGGCTTGTTGCAGCTGTGTTATAATGTCTGTAATATGCAAAACCATAAAAAAAGAAAAAAAAAAAGACTGACTTGATTATCCAGTTTTATTAGATCATGTAACCTTACACCATTGCACAGCTGCAGCTTGCCGAACCCTCTTCTGTGTCTGTAGATATTAGTAGTAGATAATATATAGGTAGAAGGTCTCTGTACTCACCGACCAAACAAAGCGTAGACTCTAAGAAAAGAATCAGAACTAGCAGGGTCTTCATTTTCAGGCTGTGGGTACAGTTCATGCTATGTGTAGTCATAGTTCTGCTCCTAATAGCAGGCAGTGATGTGTCCTCGATGGCTCCATGACAAATGTGTGGTCACATACAAGGGCAGGAGCTTCGGGGCTCTGTAACTTGTTTCCTCCTCCTTCCAGGGAATGACGCAGTGTACATGACTAGACAAGGAGGATGGAAGAAGGAAACTTTCCACAAATGCTTCTTAACTCTTCAAAATGATACCGTTTTTTAAGTGATAAGAATACTATGAGGACTGCATAGTTCCAATCACTGAGGGCAGAGTATGGGGCAACATTTAGAGCATAACTTGAGGTTGGTTGTACACCAATTAACAGAGACCGTTTTGATTCAGCTTTATTTCAATCTCTGTATGTGCTAAAGACTATACCAGAAGACCTATATTGTCTGAGGGGGTTACACAGGTATAAAGACAAATTTCTCTTACAAAGATAAGCTGACAGTTCTCTGCATTTCTCACAGATTTTATAGTTGTGAAAGACATACAGCAATAGGAAGTCACATGATCAGTGAGGCAACACATCGGGTGGAGCCCTGTGACGTCACTTCCGGTGTCCATCGAGAACGGAAGTGTGGTGAGAAGGCGAGTGTGTCGCTGCCCCTACCTTTACTGCGGATGTTATCTTCTCATATAAGCAGTTATTGAATAAATGTGTTATTTTTAATTGGCAATATTGCACTATGAATATCTTTGTTCTCTCTGAGTGACGGCTATACAAGAGGCATGTTACTGGATCGAGCCCCTAAAGTCCTGTTGTAATCTACAGTGGGGATCTGATGTTTCTCTGATCATTTCTGGAATAGCGTTTGATCATAGAGGCATAGCACTGGAGGGTGTCTTTTGTGACGTACCAGCTGGGTTTCCAACAGCTATCCTTTGAGCTTTATCTGACCTTTTGGTCATATCTGGAGGTGAGCGGCCAATCTATAAATTTACTGGTGGTGGTCTTCTCTCTGATCCCTACCATTGTTATAGTGATTTATACTTCTCCTCTATCAAGATGTGGACTGATTAGTCATCCCTATTATATTTTTGCACTTGGATATTTTGTGCACTTGGTTTTTATTTCTATTTTTATTTTATTTTTGGACTCTCGTTATTCATTTTAATAGCTGTTTGCATTCACTTTATTCCAACTTTATCCATTTTGTGTTTTTGTATTACACTCACTTGGTGTTATCAATTATTGCATATTTATTTAGTGAATAGGGGCACCATTATTTATTACATATATGTTAGTGTTTTGGGTGCACTCCCTAGTGTTTGCAGCTGTTCACAATATAATTTATTTTAGGTTTTCACATAGTAGCGCGCAAGTTTTTCCATTTACACAGAAATTACAAGTAAACCTTACTTGGAGAGTACTGTACATTTCCTTGACTATAACTCCTGGAGTTTCCAGAACCAGAAAAGAACATTTCTGTTATCACATAGCTGCAGACAATTGAAGGATGCTGTGACCTGTTCAGGCTTGCCAGATAAATTGGCTTATTGCATGCAAAATGACAATAATAAAGACCACCAAACACTTTTCCTTTCGTTTCCAAACAAACAATGTAACTGTCTAAATTGCATTTTGAGCAGAAGACGCTTCTTTTTTCAATGTTTGCATGTTTTTTTTTTTGTTTTTTTTAAGGGGACACTAAAAAAAAAAATTACTCACAAAATGAATGAAATAAAAAATTAAACTTTAAATATTAAAAGTAAAAAAAAAAAAAATCGGCAGAAAAAAAAAAAAATAATTTCTTAATCATGGCTGATTAAGGGTAACTTTAAGATTTATCAATTTGTAAAGTTTCTTCAACTGATCATGTGCAGTAGTGGTTACAGTATTGTAGACCATCACATCTAGCGATTTGGGATTGTGTGCGGAATCGCCATGGATCTGCCCATAATTCCAAATCCCACTGCAATGCTGGCAAAATGCAGCATGCGTGCTTGTGTCATTTTTGTTAGCACAAAAAAAAATTGATTTTTGCCTGCAATTGCTGCGTGGCAATCTGCCTTGCGCGAAGCTTGTCGTCCAAAAAGGAGCAGGAGCTCCTTTTGAGCGACGAGCTTTGCGCAATGCGGTTTGCTGTGATTGCCACGTGACACAGCACCGCATTTTAGGTGCCATTAAAAATGAAAGGTACACAAACACGTGTACTGTGTTTTGCCAGCAGTGCAGTGCAATTTTGACTCTCAGGCAGAATTGCAGCGATTCCACCCGCAATCCCAAATCGCTAAATGTGAATGGGGCCTTAGATTGTAAAGGGGAAAAAATTAGCCCAATGGATCATAAACATGCAAAATGCTATGGCCTACATTACTCTAACCCCTTGAGGACCTTAGCCCTAACAGGTTTGCTTTTTAAATGCAGGAGGTCCAGTTTAAAAAGACACCCGAGCTACATCACCAATCTTGTCTTCGAATATCACCCAAACCGTCCTCTTCGCTCCTCCCACGACCTTCTGCTTTCTAGTTACCTTGTCTCCTCCCATGCTCATCTCCAGGACTTCTCCAGAGCCTCTCCCATCCTTTGGAACTCACTACCCCAATCCGTCCAGTTCTCTCCTACTCTGTCCACTTTTAAGCGATCCCTGAAAACTCATCTCTTCAGGGAGGCCTATCCTGCCTCCAGCTAAGAACCAAATCTTCTACTTCCCTCATCAGTTCATCCTGCAAAGTAACTACATTTTGTTTCACCTGCCCCTCCCTCTTAGATTGTAAGCTTATAGGAGCAGGGCCCTTCTATCCCTCTTGTTTTGAATTGTACTGTTGGTGTATTGTCTCCCTTTTATATTGTAAAGCGCTGTGCAAACTGTTGGCTCTATATAAATCCTGTATAATAATAACCATTGACATTGATGTCCATTGTCAAGTTCTGTTGTATTTATACCCCCACTGACAGCATGACTATTTTGCACACCCAAAATGCAGTGATCATAATTGGGAGTTTGATGAGCCTTTAATCCATACTGAGACACTGAATGGTGATGGCAGAGAAAGGCCAGGGGTATATTCAAAAAGTAGTGAAAGTGATCTAAACCAAACATTCACTGCAGATAAACCTGCCTGGTGAATGTGTTTTACTTGACAGTGATTGATTCACCTTCAGTGAATGTTGCCGTGTTCTTGAGCTCAGCTTCATATTGAGGATACTGCCATCCTGAACCTTATTCATGCCCCTAAAGTAAATCTTGCTTTTAGACTCCTTTCACACTGAGGCGGTTTTCAGGCGTTTTAGCGCTAGAAATAGCACCTAAAAACCGCCACCCATTCATTTCAGTGTGACTTTTCACACTGGGGTGGTTAGGAAAAGTCCTGCAAGCAGCATCTTTGGGGCGGTTTGGGAGCGCTGCATTTAACGCTCCCAAAACGCTCCTTCCCATTGAAATGAATGGGCAGCACTTCCAAAGCGCCTGAAAAGAGCTTCGGAAGCGCCGCAACAGGGGTGCTTTGAACCCCTTCTTTGGGGTTCAAAGCGCCACTTAAACAGTGCTAAAAGGCCGCTAAAACGAGCGTCACTTTAGGGCTGCCGTTACCCCAGTGTGAATGGGGTCTAAAAGCAAGAAGCATAAAAAATTTGCAATCTCACAAACCCTAATCTTGATGGAAATAAATACGGGTTTTTAAATGAAGAAGGGACGGGTTAGAACTTCTCTTGGTTTTGTGTTGCTTTCTAAAACTAAACAGCCTACTAATTATTTATTAGGCTCAGAGATATTGGAACCTGCAAAAGGCACAAATTTGCACCATTTCATCCACCAATGTACCGTTTCTCCAATCTCATGTTCCCATGACCACTTTTGCTATTGTTAAAGAAAAGCACTTATGATAGAAATACAGGGGCTACCATCACTACCCCCATCTGAAAATGCTAGTTGCCTGGCCGGTATGCTTAAAGTGGTAGTAAACTTTAAAAATAAAAAAATAGCCAGGCCCCCAGGTGGTTAATGCCACAATGTGCTAATATACACAGATCATTCACATAAGGGATTTTTTGTGGGTGACAGATCTTAATCTATACTATTTCTTTTGGTGGTATTTAATCACCACCGAGTTTTTTATTTTTTGCTAAACAAATTAAAAAGACCAAAAATGTTGAAAAAAAAAAAAAAAAAAGCTGCACTGATGGGCGGCACAAATTTGCAGCACTGATAAGCGGCACAAATTTGCAACACTGATGGGCGGCACAAATTTGCAGCACTGATGGGCGGCACTAATTTGTAGCACTGTTAGGCAGCACAAATTTGCAGCACTGATTGGCATCACTGGTGGGCACTGGCACCACTGGTGAGCATAGGTGGGCATCGCTAATGGGACTGCACTAATCAATGCACTGATTATCAATGCAGACCCCCCCCCCTTTCAGGAGAGCCACTTATTGGCTCTCTTCTTCTCACGCACTGTCAGCCGGCACTTCCTATTTACACTGTGATAAGCTGTGATTGGACACAGCTGGTCACATGGTAAAGTGCCTACATCATAATCTCTTTACCGTGATCGGAGATGTGGTGTGTCAGAGCGACACATCGCACCACCGATCGCCGTGCTGCGCGCTCCCAAGCGGCATGTTGTGAAGAATGTCCTATGACGCCCAGTCACAACAATGAAACCCCCGCCATTCTGCCATTTTTGCTATAAGCCAGACGGGAAGGTGTTAAAGCAGGGGTCTCAAACTGGTGGCCCCCCCATGCCTCTGCCTGTGGGAGTCATGCTTGTAACTGTCAGCCTTGCAATACCTTATGGGACTTGTAGTTTCACAACAGCTGGAGGTCTGCCAGTTTAAGACCCCTGTGTTAAAGTGTATGTAAAACATTTTTTTTTCTTGGTGACTATTGCCTCCAAAACAGAAAGGAATAGGTATTCCAAAATGTTTGAGTTGAAGTCATCAACAGGAGTCGAGGGGATATCTTCCAATAAGTAATCCAGTTCTGGTGACAATGGTCTTATTTACTGCAGTGTCTGTGGAACAGGAAGTGAAATATCTGAGACATGGGAAGAAAAAAGTGAGTTTTCCCTGCTCTATCCTAAACGAAGTTTTGACTTTCCATACACTTCTCACAATGTAGACATACAGCAAAGAGGCTTCAGACACAGGAAGTGTACTGCTATTTTTCAGGAGGAACATGACAAAGGGTATATTTTAAACCAGTGGTTCTCAACCTCAGTTCTCAAGTACCTCCAGTGACGGGGGGGGGTCGGGGGGGCGGTCTGCTGATTGGCCCCAAGAAATGGAACACCAGCCGCCACTGAAAGGAAGTATACATTATATTTATAGCTTAGCTTTGTTTACTTGCATTGCACAAAGCATCATGACAAATTTTTATTTTACTTAAATCACATGTACACGCATTATAAAATTTTACATTGGAACTGTTTAACTTGAAAAGCCCTAAGAGCAAGGCTGAGTCATAATACCGGGGAATAGGAAGCGAGTAAATATTTAACTGCACAATGGTGGCTCATTCCAATGTCCCTAATATATAGGTCAAAGTTTACCTGTTGCTTTCATTAAAGTGGTTGTAAACTTCATATGCATCAGTTCTCAAATACAGGCACCATTTTATAGTTTGTTCTGTAAGAATCCAAAGCTCTGTATTTTTACCTCCAGTATTTTCATCTCTAAGGCAGGCCACACACGGTTCAAATCTCTACCGGTTCAGCAGGGACCGACCAAGATTGGAACCGTGTATGGGCAGGCTGAATGTACCAAGTTGATCAATCAACTTTGGTACAACCAGCATGCTGGGTTTTACCTGTGATTATCGCTAGCAGCTGCTATACCTCTCCGAAAGCTATTCTTCAGCCTGTCATAAATGCCGCTACCAGACTCATCCACCTTACCAACCATTCAGTGTCCGCCACCCCTCTGCGCCAATCCCTCCACTGGCTTCCCATTGCCCCACGAAAAAAATTCAAAACACTAACAATAACATACAAAGCCATTTACAATTCTGCCCCGAGCTACATCACCAATCTTATCTTCGAATATCACCCAAAGCGTCCTCTTTGCTCCTCCCACGACCTTCTGCTTTCTCGTTACCTTGTCTCCTCCCATGCTCATCTTCAGGACTTCTCCAGAGCCTCTCCCAGCCTCTGAAACTCACTACCCCAATCTGTCCAGTTCTCTCCTACTCTGTCCACTTTTAGGCGATCCCTAAAAACTCATCTCTTCAGGGAGGCCTATCCTGCCTCCAGCTTACAACCAAATCTTCTACTAACCTCATCAGTTCATCCTGCTCAGTAATTACATTTTGTTTCACCTGCCCCCCCTCTTAGATTGTAAGCTCACAGGAGCAGGGCCCTTCTATCCCTCTTGTTTTGAATTGTACTGTTGGTGTATTGTCCCCCTTGATATTGTAAAGCGCTGTGCAAACTGTTGGCGCTATATAAATCCTGTATAATAATAATAACCATTGACATTGGTGTCCATTGAGCAAGTTCTGCTGTATTTATACCCCCACTGACAGCATGACTATTTTGCACACCCAAAATGCAGTGATCATAATTGGGAGTTTGACGAGTCTTTAATCAGTACTGAGACACTGAAGGGTGGTGGCAGAGAAAGGCCAGGGATATGTTCAAAAAGTAGTGAAAGTGACCTTCACCAAACATTCACTGCAAGTAAACCTGCCTGGTGAATGTGTTTTACTTGACTGTGATTGATTCACCTTCAGTGAATGTTGCCATGTTCTTGAGCTCCGCTTCATATTGAGGATACTGCCCTCCTGAACCTTATTCATGCCCTTAAAGTAAACCTTGCATTTAGACCCCTTTCACCCTGAGGCGGTTTTCAGGCGTTTTAGCGCTAGAAATAGTGCCTGAAAACCGCCACCCATTCATTTCAGTGTGACTTTTCACACTGGGGTGGTGCGCTTATGGGACGTTAGGAAAAGTCCTGCAAGCAGCATCTTTGGGGCGGTTTGGGAGCGCTGCATTTAACGCTCCCAAAATGCCTCTGCCCATTGAAATGAATGGGCGGTGCTTCCAAAGCACCTAAAAAAAAAAAAGAGCTTCGGAAGCGCCGAAACAGGGGTGCTTTTAACCCCTTTTTTGGGCCGCTTAAACATCGCTAAAAGGCCGCTAAAACGAGCATCACTTTAGCGCTGCTGTGGCCCCAGTGTGAAAGGGGTCTAAAAGCAAGCAGCATAAAAAATTTGCAATCTCACAAACCGTCCTCTTGATGGAAATAAATGCCTGGTTTTAAATGAAGAAGAGACGGGTTAGAGCTTCTCTTGGTTTTGTGTTGCTTTCTAAAACTAAACAGCCTACTAATTATTTATTAGGCTCAGAGATATTAGAACCTGCAAAAGGCACAAATTTGCACCATTTCATCTACCAATGTACTGTTTTGAAGCTGAAACATAGTGAGCATTGCAGCAGTGACATCAATAAATGTCACTTCAAATCTCATGAGACTAGCAGTTAGAGGCAGCATCGCTTTAACCACTTTAATACCAGCCACTTTTACCCCCTTCCTGCCCAGGCCAATTTTCAGCTTTCAGCGCTGTCGCACTTGGAATGACAATTGCACGGTCATGCAATGCTGTACCCAAACAAAATTTTCTGCAATTTTCTTTTTAGACCAATAGAACTTTCTTTTGGTGGTATTTATTCACCACCGAGTTTTTTATTTTTTGCTAAACAAAATAAAAAGTCCAAAAATGTTGAAAAAAAAAAAAAAAGCTGCACTGATAGGCGGCACAAACTTGCAGCACTGATAGACGGCACTAATTTGTAGCACTGTTAGGCGGCACAAATTTGCAGCACTGATTGGCATCACTGGTGGGCACTGGCACCACTGGTGAGCATAGGTGGGCATCACTAATAGGACTGCACTAATCAATGCACTGATTATCAATGCAGACCCCCCCCTTTCAGGAGAGCCACTTATCGGCTCTCTTCTTCTCACGCACTGTCAGCCAGCACTTCCTATTTACATTGTGATAAGCTGTGATTGGACACAACTGGTCACATGGTAAAGCGCCTACATCATAATCTCTTTACCGTGATCGGAGATGTGGTGTGTCAGAGCGACACATCGCACCACCGATCACCGTGCTGCGCGCTCCCAAGCGGCATGTTGTGAAGAATGTCCTATGACGCCCAGTCACAACAATGAAACCCCCGCCATGCTACCATTTTTGCTATAAGCCAGACGGGAAGGTGTTAAAGCAGGGGTCTCAAACTTGTGGCCCCCCATGCCTCTGCCTGTGGGAGTCATGCTTGTAACTGTGAGCCTTGCAATGCCTTATGGGACTTGTAGTTTCACAACAGCTGGAGGGCTGCCAGTTTAAGACCCCTGTGTTAAAGTGTATGTAAAACATTTTTTTTTTCTTGGTGACTATTGCCTCCAAAACAGAAAGGAATAGGTATTCCAAAATGTTTGAGTTGAAGTCATCAACAGGAGTCGAGGGGATATCTTCCAATAAGTAATCCAGTTCTGGTGACAATGGTCTTATTTACTGCAGTGTCTGTGGAACAGGAAGTGAAATATCTGAGACATGGGAAGAAAAAAGTGAGTTTTCCCTGCTCTATCCTAAACTAAGTTTTGACTTTCCATACACTTCTCACAATGTAGACATACAGCAAAGAGGCTTCAGACACAGGAAGTGTACTGCTATTTTTCAGGAGGAACATGACAAAAGGTATATTTTAAAGCAGTGGTTCTCAACCTCAGTTCTCAAGTACCCCCCCCCCCCCCCGGCCATGTTTTGGGAATTTCTCTTAGATAAAATAGCTGTCCAAAATACCAAGCCATTGACTCTGATTTAAAGCACCTCTGCAAGATAAAGGAAAACTTGCAAACATGGCCTGTTGGGGGTATTTGAGGACTGAGGTTGAGAACCACTGCTATAAAGAAAAATCACTTTTTGAATTCAGGTTCACTTTAACACAGCTTCTGTTTTGAAGACTTGCTGAGATATAAGAAAAGGTAGAGGGGTAAGGGGCGGCCGCAGTTGGCTGCTTCTGTCGGCCGATATCCCAACCCCCCACACAAGGAGAAACAAGGGGAGGGGACTATTACGGTACTCAAGATAGTTGGATATTTAGTAAAAGAAGGTTAAGAGGGAAATAATAAGATAAAAATTGAATTTTTAATAAGAAACAATTTTAAAAATTATTACAATGTCACATACAGTTGATATTCAAAGCAAGGGCAATATATACAACCATACGGATTACATCCAATAATGACAGAGGGTACATATATAGCTTGGATTCTCGACCGGTTTCGCGGTATTCACCGCTTCCTCAGGAGAGTAAAGTCTATAATGTAGCATGGAAATATAATAATAATGAATACAAACAAAACCAAAGATACATAGGAATTTTAAGTTGCAGCAAAGTCATTTCAATAAGGCATTAAACAATCACATACAAATTAAATATAATGAGGACCAGCTCACCCGTTCAGAGATTCTCTGTGAATATGTAGGGCCCCATATAATTCCCCCCGCGGCGAACACAGGGGATAACAAACAGCCTCTAGTAAATAAAATTTATTGAATAATTAATTTATAAGGGTCACTGGACCAGGAACTGAAAGAGAAATAAGGTATAGGGGTACCAGTGATACAGCTCTAAACTTCAAGAACCAGTGTGCCAAGAAAGATGAAGGGGATTGGATATATGAAATAGTGGTAGAGAGGGGATTAATAGGGGAATGGGGGAGAAGGATATGGGTCAGGAGGGAAGGGGGGGGGGGAAGGGGGGAAGGGAAAAGGGGGAATGGAGAGGAAGGGGGAGAGGGGGGAGGGAGAGGAGGGGAGGGGGGAGGAAGAGGGGGGGGGGAGGAGGGGGGAGGGAAAAGGAGAAGGAAGGGGGGGGGGAGGGAGGAAAAAAAGGGGGGGGAAAAAAGGGGACTGTGAGGGTCAGTAAAGACGCAAGGCCCAATACTTCCATATATGTGAAAAACAGGTCAGGATAAGGAAAGGTTGCACACAGGTATTAAGAGCTGACACTTACCCCTAGAGCGTTATTCAATTGAACAACGCCTGAGTTGGAATAAACAAAGGCAGCATGATAAGGATCATACAATGAGAAGTTGACAAAGCCAACGCTGTTGGATTAGCAAAGAAGCTGGAACCATCGATGTGGGCAGCAGAAAAGTCACTGCAGCAACTGCAATCAGAGTTTGTCAAAATTACAATCCACACTAGTAAAAGGGGGGATTTTTGCCCACAAATAAGTGGGAGTAGTGAAAGTAACAAGCTAGGGTTACAGTTTACCAAATTATGGGTGATATAAACTGATAATAAACATACAGCAGTGTCAGATTAGCAGTGTCAAATTAGCAGTGTCAAATTGGGGTATTGGTTCTTAATGAAAGAGACACAGTTTGAAGTAGCCATACATAAGCATACAATAACGCTGCAAATGGTACTGCATAGAGGGACTGTATTCAATAGACTTGGTATGAGAATACAAGAAGAAAGCTTGACTGGGAGCAAAGGGGGAGAAACAAAACTTACCCACAATGATATCTTTCAACTAGCGTGGCAACAGGAGGCTGTAGGCTCACACAGCGGCCGTGTCCGGCCGCTATAAGAGCACCCCAACCCGGAAGTCGAGGACAGCGTAGCAGAGGCGGTCCCTGACGTCACCGGGTCCACTCTCCCGCACTGCGCAGGTACACAATCTGTGCTACTGCGCAAGCGCGCGTCCCTGTCAAAGGGAATCGGATTCCCAGACCTGGGGACGCAAGCAGCCCAAAGGCTGCCAGGGCGAGCATGTGTCCGCCGCACGGAGAAGGATCGAGGCGAAACACAGATCAACAGAGTCTGCTGGCGGGGGGAAAGAGCTTGTCCTTAAACAGCAATTCAAATAGCACCAGTATAAAACATGATGAAATAAAGGAAAAAAGCAATACATTGATTATATGTAGAAACATATGGGTATCAAACACCCACAGCATTTAGGGGTAAGGCAGAAAAGGCAATATAACTGATAATAGAGCCTAATGATAGCAAAACACATGGGGAGATGAGATAAGAGGAAAGGGAAGGGAGGGAAGATGGGCGAAAGAAGAAAGGGGGACGGAAGACAATGGTGGGAAGATGAGGGAAGGGGGGGGGGAAGGGAGGGAGGGGGAGAAGGGAGGGAAGGGAGGGGAAGAAATGAAGGGGAAAAAGGGGGGGAAAAAAAGGGAGAAGGGGGGGGGGGGGGGAGAAGGTACCGGACAAGGCCTCATAAAAAGGCCCTATAGGACACTGACTCGTTTAAGCCGGGAGGGGTGGTGGCATTGAGTCGCTCGATCCAGAGGGATTCCCTCTGGAGTATCGAGCGATCCCAATCGCCACCCCTGGGACTAGGTTGAACCACCTCTAGTACCAGAAATTTGGCCACAGAGTTGTCGAATCTATGGTATAGGCCGATATGTCGGCCGATAGTAGTCAGTTTGCCATTTTCTGAGTCATAGAGGTGGTCACCGATTCTCTGTCTCAGTTCCCGAATAGTTTTGCCCACATAAAAGGCTTTGCATACACAGTTCATAAGGTAAATAACCCCCTTTGTACCACAGTTGGCGAAAGTCCGTGGAACCAGGATTTCTCCATTGGGTAGGACCACAGTTCTGCTTTCGTGGACCCAAGGGCACCGGGGACATTCCCCACATTGAAATGTGCCGTTGGGGCCACTTGCTGAGATATCAGGTATATACTGATAGCCATTATATGTATTGAGCAGTGGCGGCCCATCCATAAGGGGCGCAGGCCGCCCTCCTAATCCATGCGTCCGGTCCCTAATCTACATGCAGGGCGCCGAACGCATGGATTCCAATGGGGTTTTTTTTCTTAGAAGCACGTGTTTAGAGCCAGAGGCTCTAATACGCTTCAAAAAAGGGTGGGATAGGTGCACAGAGAACTGCAGGGCTGGTGAGCTGATGATCGAGCGATTGGGGAGGGTGGGGTTGTGGGGGTGCTAGTGACCGGGGGGGGGGGGGGGTGATTGGAAATGGAACACCAGCCGCCACTGAACGGAAGTATACATTACATCATACATTTTCCATGCTCAGCAGTGAGAATGAACAGACCCGTGCATGTACTTGCACTGTGACTTGTATATGATGAAATCTAAGCATTGTTTCCTGAAGCTGCAGTAGAATTCCAATATGAGAGTTCATCTCGCCCTGTATGACTGATCGGTGAGCTCATTCACTGACTCCTTGATATTTCTCAATTTATAGCTTAGCTTTGTTTACTTGCAATGCACAAAGCATCATGCCAACTTTATTTTACTTAAATCGCATGTACACGCTTTATAAAATTTTACACTGGAACTGTTTAACTTGAAAAGCCCTAAGAGCAAGGCTGAGTCATAATACCGGGGAATAGGAAGCGAGTCAATATTTAACTGCACAATGGTGGCTCATTCCAATGTCCCTAATATATAGGTCAAAGTTTACCTGTTGCTTTCATTAAAGTGGTTGTAAACTTCATATGCATCAGTTCTCAAATACAGGCACCATTTTATAGTTTGTTCTGTAAGAATCCAAAGCTCTGTATTTTTACCTCCAGTATTTTCATCTCTAAGGCAGGCCACACACGGTTCAAATCTCTACCGGTTCAGCAGGGACCGACCAAGATTGGAACCGTGTATGGGCAGGCTGAATGTACCAAGTTGATCAATCAATCAACTTTGGTACAACAAGCATGCTAGGTTTTACCTGTGATTATCGTTGGCAACTGCTATAGCCACTAGCAATAATCACTGTCTTTTCCAGGTGGGGACAGCTTCCCCTTCCCGCCAGGAGAAGACAATGGTCCGGCAGAAGGGATTCTCGCTTCTTGGTTGATGGGGGAATTGAGAGAATTTCTCTCCTGCAACCCGTGGATGCAGGAAAGAAATTTGCTGCCCCATGTATTGCCAGCCTAAGCCTCTCACAGCTCTCTGAAAATTTCCGGTTCATGGGTATGACTCAAGAGGCGGAGTCATAACATCACTAGCCCCACCTCTCAGCTGTAAACTCACACACTAGCGCTGGCTTAGCAGCATGCACAGTGCTGGAAGTGTGCCCACACATCACTCCCTGCTGGGAGGTGGGGCCAGTGATATCATGACTCTGACACCCACGGCGCAGAGGTGAAAATACTGAGGTAGAAATACAGCGCTTTGGATTTTTACGGAACAAACTATAAAATGGTGCATGTCTTTGGGAACTGATGCATATGAGGTTTACAACCACCTGAAACTAAACGTACTTTTACTCAGGCTGGAGCAGCAGGAGGCACTCTGTGCACAAATGTGTTGTGCTGCTTTGCTGCGTTAGCTAAAATGTTCAGTTTACTTTCTAGTATTTGGGTTTACAACCACTTTAAGTAGGTTGGGACTAGAGCAAAGAAAACAGCAAAAATGGAAAGGATACTGTAAGGCAGTTCGTTTTCACCTTTAGCCCTCATTCACATTGAACACGGCTTTGAAATCGTGCGACTTCATCTGAAGCCGCACATTTTCGAAACCGCACATTCATTTGACTTCGGATGTGACGTGAAAGACATCTGTGCAACTTCATGCATAGATGTCTTTTGAAGTCGCACTTAAAATCGGGAAAAGTAGCGCAGGAACTACTTTTGTAAATTGTTGCGGCCCTGCAAAGTCTGCATCGCACCGATTGTGACGGTGCCATTGCCGGCAAAAGGATGCGACTTGTCATGCGATTTGACCTGTCAAATTGCATGACAAAGTGCTTCAATGTGAACGAGGGCTTAAAGGAACCTAGGCGCTATGGGTTAAGCCTGGTACGCACAGGAAGTTTTTTCATTCAACGCAGCGGAGGTTGCGGTACGAACTATGCAGTGTTAGTACAGCAATCTTCCCTGCTGTGCTATTGTGTTCTGACAGGGGGACTGCCTCTTGGCCAAGACTTATCGGTCAGCGCTTGCAGCCAACAGATGCCAATCAGCTGCTGGTTTTTCAGCATGCTCGTTTGACAGAAGCCAGTCGTGAGAATAGCTTCTGTTGGACAAGGAGCTGTACACATGGACCAAATATTGGCTGGTAACTGTCAGACTGACCATTTTCCGATGATTTTTGGCCCTTGTGTACCTAGCTTTCCTTCTGTATTGAGCTACTTGTACTTTGCCTTTAATTCCACTTTAACTAAACACAGCCATAATGGAGTTGATATGGAGTTTATTTGGGAAAATGGAGTTGAGCTTGGGACATCCTAATGATTGTGGTCTCTAAAGGATCTGAACATACAAAAAGTAGTCAGGAATTGGGGCTGGGGGGTCATTGATCGTAAATATTGGCAGATTTGAGAACCGTGAATTCTAAGCAGAATAGGTAGGCTTAGAATTAAATTTAGTGTTACAACCCGAGTACGCTGTCCACTGCTGTGAACGTTTTTATTAGAGAATGAGAATATCAAGATACAGACAATGGTACGAATGAATATATGTGTTTATACAATACACAAGCAACCACAAAAGCTATGATAACCAGTAATACAAATGTATAGTTGGGTAGGGTAGAAGGTTATGGTTATAGAGAAAATTAGGTTGGTGCCCTATAAGCAATGTACAGATGTCTTGGAGATAGTTAAAGCAGAGGGCCACCCTAAAAAAAAAAATAGCATTAATATTCTTTAAAAAATTTAAAAAAAAAATGTTTAACTTACCAGAAACCCCTGTTGCTAGTCAGTCTTCCTAATCTGCCTCTTCCTATTCTGCGGCGCTTCCTCCTCTTCAGCGAGTAGCCTCGTTGTCTCCTGGGACATGTGTGTGCCCCACAGCGGGGCCATTCACAAAGCGCCGCGTGACTCGCGCATGCGCAGTAGGAAACGGGCAGTGAAGCCGCAAGGCCCACTGCCTGTTTCCCTTCGTTAAAATGACGGTGCCAGCAGCTGATCCGATGGACGGATCGGCCTGGGGGGGGGGGAGGGCAGGCCGACATTGCGGGCTCGCTGGACAGGTAAGTGTCCTTATTAAAAGTCAGCAGCTACAGTGTTTGTAGCTGCTGACTTTAAAAAAAAAAAACACATCACGTCCGGAACACCCTTTTAAACCACTGCTTTTTTTCTGTACCTTTTTAGAGTGACTGTTGTTAGGATCATGACACTCACCTCGTTAGCTCTTTCACACTTGCGTTGCATTTTAAAACAGCCTAAAAGCACATTAACGCACCTAATAGTGTTAAAGTGGATGTACACCCGAAAATTTTTTTTTTTTTTTTGATATAATGTAGAGTATAAGATTTCCTATCATTTGAGCCCAGTCTTGCCACACAGAGTTAACCCATCTCTGACCAATCCTCTTTTATAGTTCAGTGAGAAAAATCTTGACAAACTGAGAAAAACTTTGTCAAATCCTCCCCCTTGCTGTGAGTGACAGCCTAAGACCCATACGTTATTTTTTAATTCCCTCCCCCACTCCTTTCTTCAGCAGCTCTGCAAGGATTGGCTGTTCCACACCTCACCATGATTTGGCATTCTGAAGTCATGTGGTTACTTTCCTGTCTTTTCACTGGATGTTAGAGATCATAGCAGAAGTTCAGTGTAAGAAATACACAGGAGAAAATGCATATTGACTTGGGTAGTGTAGAGGTGGGCGGGGAGTCTACTGACATCACGACTCCACCCACCGAGCTCCAGACAACAGACCCACCCACAGAATCTGCAGTTTTTCGGGTCTAATAACAGACAGAGGGGAGACATTTGACAGGTAAAGATACATGCAGGAGGCATGTATATCCTTATAGATAACCCCTATGGCGGTAGTTTAGAAAGGATGACATTGGGTTTACATCAACTTTAATGAGCACTTAGGATGTGTTTTACAGGCATTCATGTTTCGTCTAAAATGGGAAATGATCACTTTTGACACTTTGCAACCACACTGCAAGTGCCATAGGTGCATTGACAGGGCATTTAACCACTTCCCGACCGCCTGCCGTACATATACTGCGGCAAGGTGGTTTTATCGTGCAAAATCACGTACCTGTACATGATTTTGTAAATAGCCATTGGGGGGGCGCACGCTGCTGGAGCCACGATTACGCGCTGATTGGCCATGAGGGGGAGCCAATTGGAGGGCTCGGCGCAAGTGATGTCCGCCAGCCACCCGCGATCGCTTCTCACGGAGACAGAACGGCAGTCTGCCAATGTAAACAAGCAGACTGCCATGCTGTCAGGCCTGGACACTGTGATCTAGTGTTTCTGCTAATCAGGAACATGGATCAGTGTCCATGCAGTGAGCCCACCCCCCCACAGTAAGAAAGTACAATTAGGGATTACATTTAACCCTTTGATCGCCCCTGATGTTAACCCCTTCCCTGCCAGTGCCATTTATACAGTGTCAGTGCATATTTTTAGCACTGATCATTGTAATAATGGTTCCCAAAAAAGTGTCAAAAGTGTCAGCTAGGTGTCCGATCTGTCTGCCACGGTGCCACTAAAAATCACTGATCGCTGCCATTACAAGTATAAAATAAATAAATAAAAATGCAATAAATATATCCCCTATTTTGTAGACGCTATAACTTTTGCGCAAACCAAACAATGTATGCTTGTTGGGATTTTTGTTTGCCAAAAATAGGTAGCAGAATGCATATTGGCATAAATTGAGGAAGAAATTCGATTTTTTTTTTTTTTTTTTTTTGGATGTGTTTTATAGCAGAAAGTAAAAAAAATATATTTTTTTTTTTCAAATTGTCCTTTTTTTTTTTTGATAGTGCAAAAAATAAAAACCGCAGAGGTGATAAAATACCACCAAAAGAAAGCTCCATTTGTGAGGAAAGAAAGGGCATCAATTTTATTTGGGTACAGTTAAAGTAACGAAATGCCGTATCGCAATAAATGGCCTGGTCATTAAGGGGACAAAACCTTCTGGTACTGAAGTGGGTGCGTTGTGGTGCGTTTTCAAGACAAGTGAATGGAGGCAGTTGTAAAGCGTTTATGCCTGCCAAACTCTGCAGCACTATTTTTGCCTCTCAGTAACGTGAAGTAACGCTACAATGTGAACACCTCCATCCGCTCCTTCATGTAACAATTCTGTGTGAGATTGATAGGCTTTCCGGAAGCTTTAAGACCACAACCCAACTGCCTATTTTTAACGCATGTGTGAAAGAGCGCTAAAAGAAGAGCAGGATTACTTTCTGGCAACCCTGTGTGTTAAAACTCCACCGTGTTGTAATCTTCTACTGCTGCAGCTATCCAATACTTTGATATCCAATTATGGGTTTATCGAATATTGGCTCCCCCCACATGCACTGTGATTGACAGGGTTTGTGATCCTAATGACAGGGTCACTCTAAGGTAAACATAGCAAAAACTAAGAGTAACTACACTAGAGTTTTGCTCTAAAGTGGAACATTTTGAGTGGAGAAGGAATAGGATGTGAGAGTTTTATTGTTATCGGTGTCTCCATGAGTGAGATTTTTCTTCACTTCCTTTCTAGCAGAGGGTTTCAGATGGGGAAGAAGAAAAATCTCTCCCCTCTGTGGGAACCAGACAACTTTTCACATGATAGAAAGTGTACGATTTTCTCCACTCTTGGGAACATTTCTCCGTACTGTGTGATCACTGAGAAGAAATGAGCAAAATCTCTCCAATGAAGACCCAAAGAGCAAGAGAAGTATCTTTGTTTAGTAAGATGGGGAAAGGTTCGATCTTCTAGGATTGTTAAGATTCTATTGCGGAGACACGAAGCGAGAACCAGTGTTAATGTTAGTCTTGGGACTTAAATGGCATTTTAGTTTTAGTCCCATTTTAGTCTTCTGCAATTGTTTTAGTTTTAGTCGTATTTAGCTGATTAAATCTCCAGTACATTTTAGTTGACTAAAATGTCCTACGTTTTAGTTGACTAAAATCTCCAGTTCATTTCAGTAATTGCAATTTAGTTTTAGTTAGTCTTTTGACTAAAATGGCTTTTGGTTTTAGTCATATTTTAGTCCTCTCAATTGTTTTAGTCATATTTTAGTCGACTAAAAAAGTATTCATTTAGTCGACTAAAATGTTTTCGCCGTTTTAGTCCACTAAATTAACATCGGCGAGAACAAATATTTCCAATGGAATGGCTAACATGGGTTTTAACCCTTATCTAAGCAAAAAAATTAGAACTTTTAAATCTATATTTGGGTCACTTATTTGTAATGGATTTCCATTGTATTCCTAGCACATTCTAAGCAGCATAATAACATAAATGGGTCATTTAGGTTATTTTAATGTAGATTTGTGCTTTGATTTCTGTGTGATGTGTAAATCACAAATTAGTCACGATATTTTGTCTCAGTGTGTTTCTTTTTTATGTCGCTGTCTCCAGATAATAAGTGCTCTTTCCTGGCTCTGGAAAGCCTCCAGCAACACTTTACAGACTGCCAGCAATAAAGTACCCAATTCTCTTGCGTTTCCATTCATTCAACTATTAACAAGCTTGGAAACAAAAAGGATGTTTGTTAGCATGTAAAGACAGAAACCATAATGAGATTTGACAATGTGGATGATAACATTTTAATAACTGCCTAGTCCTTTATACAGAAAATGTACACACATACATAGTGTAATACACAATTGTCAAGTATGCACAGTAAAAGCAGATTTAACTATTTATTATACAGATGTTGTAAAAATGCTCCTCAGAATATTTGCCCAATAGCTAGGTGGATGGAGAGGTGGGGGGGTCATCAGGGACTCAACTACACATCATGGGGCACCCAAGATCTCTCCGTGGTACCTGACAGTATTAATTGTGACTTTATGGTCACATACTTTACTGCTCAGTTCATACCTATGCAGGTGCAAATAAAATCAAATGCATTTTTGTGTGTGTGGTGTTTTTTTCAAACTTGTTGCTTACAAGTTAAAATCATTTTTTTTTTTTTTTTTGCTAGAAAATTACTAAATAAATAAATATACATATACATATATATATATATATATATATATATATATATATATATATATATATATATATATATATATATATATATACACCCTAGAGAATAAAATGGCAGTCGTTGCAATACTTTTTGTGCAACGGTCTTACAAGTGAACTTTTTTTTGAAAAAATACACTTTTTTTAATTAAAAGATAAGACAACTGTACAGTTAGCCCAATTTTTTTTTATATTGTGAAACATAATGTTGCGCTGAGTAAATTGATACCCAACATGTCACGCTTCAAAGTTGCACCCGCTCGTGGAATGGCGACAAACTTTTACCCTTAAAAATCTCCATATGCGACGTTTAAAAAAGTTCTACAGGTTGCATGTTTTGAATTACAGAGGAGGTCTAGGGCTAAAATTATTGCTCTCGCTCTAACAGTCGCGGTGATACCTCACATATGTGGTTTGAACACAGTTTTCATATGCGGGCGCTACTCACGTATGCGTTCGCTTCTGCACGCAAGCTCGGCGTTTAAAAAAATTTCTATTTTTTTTTTTTTCTTATTTATTTTACCTTTTTTATTTTACCTTTTTTATTTTTACACTGTTCTTTTAAAAAAAAATGTCACTTCTATTCCTATTACAAGGAATGTAAACATCCCTTGTAATAGAAAAAAAGCATGACAGGGCCTCTTAAATATGAGATCTGGGGTCAAAGACCTCAGATCTCATATTTACACTAAAATGCAAAAAAAAAAAAAGTAAAAAATATTGTTTGAAAAAAATAAATGTTGCTTTAAGAGCTATGAGCAGAAGTGACATTTTGACGTCACTTACGCCTTGCAGTGGTATGGAGCCAGGTGGGGGCCATCTTCCCCTCACGCAGCTCCATACCACTGAGATGAGAGGACTCTTACCAGAACAGCTGCCGGCGCCATCGGAGTGCAGTGGGAGATTGAGGGGGGGAGGGCCTCTCCCGCCACCGATTAAAAGTGATTTTGCGGTGAATCCGCCACAGAGACCACTTTTATCTGAAAGCGGACCGCCTGCTGAAGAAGAGGATATCGGGGTTATGGCAGCTAGCTGCTGCCATACCAACGATATTCCTCTTCAAAGTTAGGACGTATATCGGCATGCGGCGGTCCAGAAGTGGTTAATGTGACCTATAAACTGTACGACTCAGTTGAAAAACAAATGTCAAATCGCATGCTATTTCCGGCAATAGCACCATCCGAATTGGTGCAACGTCGACTTTACGACGCCGCACCGATTCCCAAAAGTAGTTCCTGTACTACTTTTGGCGACTTCGGGTGCGATTTCAATAGACATCTGTGCAGGACTAAAATTTGTACTTCATATTTATGAAAGTCTTCACTTCAAATTCATTTGGATTGTTTGATTTTATTTTATTCTGATGGCATACAGAGCCAAGAGTATGACAATTGTGCCTGTATCCAAATATATAAGGCCCTAAATGTATATTGCAATGCACCAAAACTCATGGTACTTTTGCTATGAATTTTGGTGTGTGATAGCAAGAGAACATTGAGTTATATGAAAATTAATGGAAGTGCCACGTGCCTACAAATTGGATGCGTTAAGAAATTAATCAGAGTAGCTCTCAACAATGTTGATACACTACAAGGGACAAGTGCTTTGAGTAGAAGTTGTCAGGTTTTTCTTTTCCTGCTTCCAAACTCCCCTGTGTGTTAGCCTATGTGTCCAAAGCTTTAAGGCTTCATGTACACTTGAACTATTTTGATCGCCGGCCCAGAGAAAACGCAAAATCACAGTTTTGTGGCCAGCGGTCAAAACGTTCCTATCCTGAACATGATTCTTCAGCGTTCAGGAGAGGGAGGTTAGGAGAGGTTGAGCCTCCCCTAACCGCAGCAGTTCTTAAACGATCCTAAAAAAAAAAAGGAGGAGCTTTGGCAAGAAAAAAAAAAAAAACGCCAAAAGCCCTGAAACTCAAGTTTAGGAGTGACCTACTGTACGTAGAGCCTTAGAGGAGTTAAGTGGCACAGCGTTTAAAGAAGGGGGAGGGAACCCCAATGTTCGTGCGTCCAGGAGCAGCAGAGTTTTGACAGAAAAAATGTTTGACACTACTAAACGCATTTAAACTTGCTTGAAAAATGCTTGAATAATAAATTATTTATTCTGGCCAATGAAATAACACCCAAGTGCTTGACGCCTGTAAAGGCGCCTAAAAGCGCTACATACGTTTAAGAGTCAGGCTTTTTTTCTGACAAAATGCGGCTGCTAGGAGGAAAGGCTTCTAGGAGAGTTTGCAAAACGTCCTGTGTGGATGAGGCCTATGTACCAAGATATTTTATATGATTATACAATTGTTCTCCTGCACACAAATATTTCAATATCCTAATAAGAACTGCTTTACACTCTAGTGTATTTGCAGAACTACAAACTCCAGCCATTTTTATTGGCTTTTAACTGAGGAGGACACTGTAATTTATTTTTTTTTTCTTTTTTAACCACTTCAATACCAGGCACTTAGACACCTTCCCGCCCAGGCCAATTTTCACCTTTCAGTGCTGTCGCAATTTGAATGACAATTGCGCGGTCATGCTACACTGTACCCAAACAAATTTTTTATCATTTTGTTCCCACAAATAGAGCTTTTTTTTGGTGGTATTTGATCACCGAAAATTTCAAAAAAAAAACAAGTTTTTCTTTGTTTCTGTTAAAATTTTTTGTAAATAAGTATGCTTTCTCCTTCAATGATGGGCACCGATATGGCTGCACTGATGGGCACTGATGAGGTGGCACCAATGAGGTGGCACTAACGGGCACTGATGATGGGCACTGATAGGTGGCACTGGTATGCGGCACCGATGGGCACTCATAGGCGGCACTGATGGGCACTCGTAGGTGGCATTGATTGGTACATATGGGTGGCACTGATGGGTACTTATGGGTGGCACTGATGGGCACTGATAGGTGGGCACTGATGGGCACAGATGGGCACTGACAGGTGGCACCGATGGGCAATGACAGGTGGCACTGATAAAACATTGCTGGGCAGATCAGTGACATAATGGTGCCAATCAGTGCCCATTTGTGGGCACTGATTGGCACATGTGGATGGCCATGGGGTACATACTTGGCCATCCACGTTGCCCCTTCCCTGGTGGTCCTAGTGGCATCCCTGGTGGTCCAGTGTGGTGATCTGAGGGGGGGGCAGCACTGATAAACAATCAGCGCAGACCCCCCCTGCCAGGAGAGCTGCCGATCGGCTCTCCTCTACTCGCGTCTGTCAGACGCGAGTGAGGAAGAGCCGATCAACGGCTCTTACCATTGACAGCGTGATTAGCCGTGATTGGACACGGCTGATCACGTGGTAAAGAGCCTCCGCTACACCGATCTTTACCAAGATCGGTGGAGCGGTGTGTCAGGCTGACACACCGCTCCACCGATCGCCGTGATGCGCGCCCCCAGGGGCGTGCTGCGGCATGTTATCCTGCTGGACGTCATATGACACCCAGTCAGGATAACAGAACCACTTCCCGGACGTCAATCCGCTATAGGATGGGCGGGAAGTGGTTAAATCTAATTACCGATATAAAACAAAGGGGGTCTGTGACTAGCGATGATCCTGATGACTTCTAGACTGCAGACTGTGCCTTAATGACCTCTCTAATAGGTCCCCCTCCCATCCCCATGGCTACAGTTTACCACTGGGTGTCATAACTCCTTGGAAGTCTTGTTACATAGTTACATAGTAGGTGAGGTTGAAAAAAGACACAAGTTCATCAAGTCCAACCTATGTGGCTTGAGTGCAGGGTGACACGTAATTCCTGGCTTCCTTGATTTGCTGCTCTTGGTACACATCACATTTACGAAAACTGATGCATTTGGTGACAGCACTGAAAACATTACTGTCAGCTGTGATCAATCTACCCTGCTCAGAGGCTGGCTTGCATGTGACAGAGCATACTTTCCCCAGATCAAGTATGCTGATAACAAATTGTTTGTCTTTTCCAGCTTTCCTGATTTGCATACTTGTTCTAGCAACTAGCATTTTCAGGAGATCAGCAATGACACTCTCAATATATTTCCCATGACAGGTTTACTTTAGACAATCAAACCCTACAATAGCGTCTCACTACAGCATGTGGAATCTTCATATTTCTTCTGCATTCTCTATAATGTAATATGAACTACTGTAAATGTCCAAGTGAGAGAAAGAGAGACCCTGTTATTGTGGCCATGACAGACGGGTGGATCCAATAACTCTCTTGCTTGGACAACCAATACCCACCTACCCTGCCCACACTTCAGAGAGACCTCACCGCGGCAAGGTCCCCTGAACATTCGGCCCCCTCTTCCTTCCACCTCCGTCGGGCCATTCAGAAAGCGCTTTGCGCATGCTCAGCAGGAACTAGCTGTGAAGCTGCAAGGCTTCACTGCCAGTCTCCTCTACAAGGAATGGCGGTGGCAGCACACGAAAGGCGATTGAAAAATCAGCTGGGGTGCCAACATCGCGGGATCCCTGAACAGGTAAGTGTCCTAATATTAAAAGTCAGCAGCTACAGTATTTGTTTGGGGGCTGGAGCTCCGCATAAGCGAGAGCGTGACACGATTTTAACGTTTGTCACAAATAATTGGAGTTGTAACTTTTTTTTAATTGGACATACAACTCCTAGATAGGAGCTTATGAGTGGTTTGAACTCCCTCCCCCTACGATTATTTAGAAACTGAAATATAGGATTATTGTGGTCTGATCCATTATTTAATGTCATGGCATCATTCTTGTGTATCAGAATTTGTCATCTTTCCTATTTTTTTTTTTTTCAGGATTCCAAGGATGAATCGGCCGCTCTCTGGGTAGATGAAATACAGAAGGGAGTCATTGATGCCAATCAGGACACACAAGATGCACTTATAGGTATGTAAAATCAATGCTGATGAATTCCAAGTCTACTCTTTCAGTATCCTAATAAATAGGAGCTGCTGTGATACGTTTTATCTAGTACAGCATAGTGCTCATCACCCTCCTCCCACAATGCCCAAGGAGTGGCTACTTCGCATTTGAAAATATACAGTAAGGTTGTAATTGTATTATCCTTTTCAGATCTATACATCTTTGCCCAGAAAATTGTTGCAATTACAAATGTTTAGGCATTCTCATGTTTATTTCTTTAGTTTGTATTGGTATGACACAAAAAAGTGGAGAAACAAAAAGCAAAATCTGACGCATTCCATGCCAAACTCCAAAAATGGACTGGACAAAACTTTTGGCACCTTCTCATAATTGTAAGAAAGAATTGCATTCCAAGTTTGTGATGCTACTGTAATTTCTAAATAAACTCACATGTATCATTTAACAGGTGCTGAGAGTAAAGAAATGACATTGGCACCAAGTTTAAATAATGAAAAATTGTATCTATGTGTGCCACACGGAGCATGGAGAAGGGAAAGAGCAGCAAAGAATTGTCTGAGGATTTGAGAACAAAAATTGTGGAAAAGCATGGACAATCTATAGGTTGCAAGTCCATCTCCAGAGATCTTAATATTCCTCTATCCACTGAGTGCAACATTGTCAAGAAGTTTACAGCCCATGGCACTGTAGCTAATCTCCCGGGATGAAAAAAATGAATCACAGATTGCAACAAAGGATTGCTCAAATTGTGAATAAAGAACCTCAATTAACTTCCAGACAAATTCAAGCTGACCTTCAGGCACAGGGTTCAACTGTGTCAGCTTGCACTATACGTCACCATCTGAATGAAAAGGGACGCTATGGTAGGAGACCAAGGAGTACCCCACTGCTGACACAGAAACATAAAAAAGCCAGATTGGAGTTTGTCAAAACTTAAGCGAGGAAGTCAAAATTATTTTGGGAGAATGTACTGTGGACAGAAGAAACAAAATGTACAGCTTTTTGGTAAAGCCCATCATTCTACTGTTTTTAGAAAAAGAAATGAGGCCTTCAAAGAAAATAATACATTCCCTACAGTAAAACATGGTGGAGGTTCACTGATGTTTTGGGGTTGCTTTGCTGCTTCAGGCACTGGATGTATTGACATAATGGCATGGCATTATGAAATCTGAAGACTACTAAAGAATTCTGGGGTGCAATGTAGGACCCAGTGTCAGAGTTGGGTCTCCGTCAGAGGTCATGGGTCTTATAGCAGGATAATGACCCAAACCACGACAGAAATCACCTAGAAGTGGTTTAAGGCAAAAAAGCACTGGAGAGTACTGAACTGTCCAGCAGTGAGTCCAGATGTAATTCCCATAGATTACCTGTGGAGAGATCTTAAAACAACAATTGGGAAAAGGAATCCTTCCAATCTGAGAGACCTAAAGCAGTTGGCGAAAGAAGAGTGGTCCAAAATTCCAGGAGGAAGGTGTAAGAAACTCATTGATGGTTACAGAAATCAATTGATTTCAGTTATTTTTTCCAAGGGGTGTGCTACCAAATATTACATTTTAAAGGTGCCAATCATTTTTTCGTGGAATTTGTCGGTTTTGGCATTTTGTTTCTCCGCTTTTTTGTGTCATACCAATACAAACATGAGAATGCCTAAACATTTCTAATTCCAACAATTTTCTGGGTGAAGTGGTGCATTATCTGACAGAAATGCAGGGGTGCCAATATTTTTGGCCATGACTGTGTGTGTGTGTTTGTGTGTATGTATATATGGCTTATACATATATTTATCACAGCAGGTGATGATGGGGTGTGACCACATGTTAACACTAAAAAATCTGAATGGCCTCCCTGCACACTGCTCTACAACCATTCTAGTAAATGGTTGAACATAAACAGGGCTCATTTGTTCACATACATTACAATACATGTTTAAGCTGGCTAACTGCATCAAAGTAATCCATCTCTGGCCAGTCCCTACTCTACTCTGCAAAATGCAAATGCTTCAGTGGATATAGTTTTAATATGGGGCAAATAGACATGTATCTCTTACAAAGATAAGCTGACAATTCTCTGCATTTCTCACAGATTTTATAGTTGTGAATGACATACATTATCTCACAAAAGTGGGTACACCCCTCACATTTGTTTAAATTCTTTATTGTATCTTTTCATGTGATAGCACTGAACAAATGACACTTTGCTACAATGTAAAGTAGTGAGTGTACAGCTTGTATAACAGTGTACATTTGCTGTCCCCTCAAAATAACTCAACACCCAGCCATTAATGTCTAAACCGCTGGCAACAAAAGTGAGTACACCCCTAAGTGAAAATGTCCAAATTGGGCCCAAAGTGTCAATATTTTGTGTGGCCACCATTATTTTCCAGCACTGCCTTAACCCTCTTGGGCATGGAGTTCACCAGAGCTTCACAGGTTGCCACTGGAGTCCTCCTCCACT
Organism: Aquarana catesbeiana; assembly: GCF_042186555.1. NCBI lineage: Eukaryota > Metazoa > Chordata > Amphibia > Anura > Ranidae > Aquarana > Aquarana catesbeiana. Next base: position 133,407,584 of record NC_133324.1, on the reverse strand, counting down.
CCTCCATGACGACATCACGGAGCTGGTGGATATTGGAGACCTTATGCTCCTCAACCTTCTGTTTGAGAATGCCCCACAGATGCTTAATAGGATTCAGGTCTGGAGACATGCTTGGCCAGTCCATCACCTTTACCCTCAGCTTCTTTAGCAAGGCAGTGGTCGTCTTGAAGGTGTGTTTGGGGTTGTTATGTTGAAATACCGCCCTGCGGCCCAGTCTCCAAAGGGAGGGGGATCATGCCCTGCTTCAATATGTCACAGTACATGTTGGCATTCATGGTTCCCTCAATGAACTGTAGCTCCCCACTGTCGGCAGCACTCATGCAGCCCTAGACCATGACACTCCCACCACCATGCTTGACTGTAGGCAAGACACACTTGTCTTTGTACTCCTCACCTGGTTGCCGCCGCACATTCTTGACACCATCTGAACCAAATACATTTATCTTCGTCTCATCAGACCACACGACATGGTTCCAGTAATCCATGTCCTAAGTCTGCTTGTCTTCAGCAAATTGTTTGCTGGCTTTCTTGTGCATCATCTTTAGAAGAGGCTTCCTCTTCCTCAGCACTCATACGTCTATTTCCCAAAGACAACCTCTGAATATGACGCTGAGCACGTGCACTAAACTTCTTTGGTCGGCCATGGTGAGACCTGTTCTGAGTGGAACGTGCCCTGGTAAACCGCTGTATGGTCTTGGTCTCAGTTTCAGGGTCTTGGCAATCTTCTTATAGCCTAGGCCATCTTTATGTAGAGCAACAATTCTTTTTTTTCAGATCCAGAGTTCTTTGCCATGAGGTGCCATGTTGAACTTCCGGTGACCAGTATGAGAGAGTGATGAAACCAAATTTAACACGCCTGCTCCCCATTCACACCTGAGATCTTGTAACACTAGTGAGTCACATGACACCAGGGAGGGAAAATGGCTAATTGGGCCCAATTTGGACATTTTCACTTAGGGGTGTACTCACTTTTGTTGCCAGCGGTTTAGACATTAATGGTTGTGCATTGAGTTATTTTGAGGGGACAGCAAATTTACACTGTTATACAAGCTGTACACTCACTAATTTATATTGTAGCAAAGTGTCATTTTATCAGTGTTGTCACTAGAAAAGCTAAAATAAAATATTTACAAAAATGTGAGGGGTGTACACTTTTGTGAGATACTGTGTGTGTGTGTGTCTGTGTGTGATATATATTTTATATATATATATATATATATATATATATATATATATATATATATATATATATATATATATATATATATATATATATATAATAATTTTTATTATATAATTCTGATTGGACCCTCTGCACACTGTTCTACGCTCTTTCTAGCAAACTTTGCATAAAAACAGGGATTTTTTTGTTCACATTCATTGCAATATGTTTTTGAGAAGGCCAACTGCATCAATGTAATGCCTACATCCCTACATAGCCAGTGCTTACTCTGCTCTGCAAAATTCAAATTCTCCAGTGGATATAGTGGCAAATACTTGCACTATGCAAAAGAAAAAAGATATACCTGAAGATATACCTGTGCTCAAATCCATATTGTGCAAAGGGGTTTGACCACGTTAACACCAAAAATTCCCAATGGACCCTCTGCACATTACTTTCACCCTGTGCAAGTAGTCCTATTCATGTCAGTTGGGATGCATCAGCTGCACAGACATAGCCACTGCTCCCAATTCGATAGCTGTGTGGGTGCGGGTCCTCAAATATAGACAGTGTGCACTCTGGGGACCTGCCCCTCACAGATGTCAAATTGGGAGGAGCATCTGTGTCTGTACAGCCACTGCATCACAAATTACACGAGTGGGTTTGCCTGCACAGGGATGCATGGAACACCTATCCATACCCATACAGGCATATGCTTAACCACTTCCCGCCCCCCCTATAGCAGATTGACGTGCGGGAAGTGGTTCAGTTATCCTGACTGGGCGTCATGACGTCCAGCAGGATAACATGCCGCCGTGTGCCCGCGGGGGCGTGCATCGCGGCGATCGGTGGAGCGATGTGTCAGCCTGACACACCGCTACACCGATCTTGGTAAAGAGCCTCCGCCGGAGGCTCTTTACCATTTGATCAGCTGTGTCCAATCACGGCTGATCACGATGTCAATAGGAAGAGCCGTTGATCGGCTTTTCCACACTCGCATCTGACAGACGCGAGTAGAGGAGAGCCGATCGGCGGTTCTCCTGACGGGGGGGGGGGGAGGGGGTCTGCGCTGATTGTTTATCAGCGCAGCCTCCCCTCAGATCACCACACTGGACCACCAGGGATCTCCCCTAGGACCACCAGGAAAGGGGCAACATGTGGATGGCCAGGTATGTACCCCATGGCCATCCACATGTGCCCAATCTGTGCCAATCAGTGCCCACAAATGGGCACTGATTGGCACCAACATGTTTCAGGTCTGCCCAGCAATGCCACCAATCAGTTTATTCAGTGCCACCAATCGTTGCCCATCTGTGCCCACCTATCAGTACCCATAAGTACCAATCAATGCCACCTACAAGTGCCCATCAGTGCCGCCTATGAGTGCCCATCAGTGCCACCTCAGTGCCACCTCATTGGTGCCACCTCATCGGTGCCCATCAGTGCCCGTCATTGCAGTCATATCAGTGCCCTTCATTGAAGAAGAAAACATACTTATTTAAAAAAAAATTTAACAGAAACAAAGAAAAACTTGTTTTTTTTTTCAAAATTTTCGGTCTTTTTTTTATTTGTTGCGCAAAAAATAAAAACCGCAGAGGTGATCAAATACCACCGAAAGAAAGCTATATTTGTGGGAACAAAATGATCAAAAATTTGTTTGGGTACAGTGTAGCATGACCACACAATTGTCATTCAAATTGCAACAGCACTGAAAGCTGAAAATTGGCCTGGGCAGGAAGGTGTCTAAGTGCCTGGTATTGAAGTGGTTAAAGCAGTTCTAAACAGAAATGTTTGTCTTTTAATTAAAATAATAAGCATTTTATACTTACCTGCTCCCCAAACATCCTCTTCTGCAGTTCCCCCACTGGGGCTGTTCACTTCTTCTCTTCTGTGTCTGCCCCATAGCAAACCACGGTGTACGCTTTCTCCCGAGTTGGGCTGTGTGCATCCATAGACACACATATAGTGGTCCGGCCCCGCTCCCCACCCCTTCCTCACAGGATTTGATTGACAGCAGCGGGAGCCAATGTCTCAGAAAAGATGCAGCTGTGCAGAGCACTGGGTCGATCAAGGACTCATGGAAGAGTTTGGGGGGAAAATAGCAAGTTGTAAAACATGTTTTACCTTAATGCAGGGAAGGCCTATTCCTTTTTATAGCAACACTTGGACTGGGAGCAAAAGCACAAGTGCTAACAACCAGTCGGGCTCTGTTGTAGTGCACATGTGTTGACAGGGAACATTGAACCCATCAGGGGTGCTTCTGCTTCTTAATTGTCCTATCAGCAGGCTTTGGTGTAGTTTGCCATTCTATTGAGAGTCCTGTACCTGGCTATTCTGTTTGGCAGAAATACTGGGATCATCAGATCACATTTCAGTGGTGCCTATTCACACCTAAACGCTGTATCATTTGTCACGTGAAAAAGTACATGAGCTTTTTTTTCAGACAGAATTGTGCATTTATAGACACATGGACTACATTAAGGCCCCTTTCACAAGGGACTGTGGGTGCGTCGGCAGTAAAGCGCCGCTATTTTTAGCGGCACTTTACCGTCACTTTCGCAACGCTATTCGGCCACTAGTGGGGAGCTTTTACCCCTCCTGCTAGCGGACGAAAAAGGGTTAAAACCACCGCAAAGCGCTACTGGATGCCGGTGGTATAGCCGCGCTGCCCATTGATTTCAATGGGCAGGAGCGGTGAAGGAGCAGTGTATACACCGCTCCTTCACCGCTCCAAAGATGCTGCTATCAGGACTTTTTTTAGCGTCCTGCCAGCGCATCGCTCCAGTCTGAAAGCCCTCGGGGCTACATTACATTGGAGAGACAGCAGCGGCTCTTTCAGGGCGCTTTGCAGTCGCTATTTTTAGCGTTATAGCGCCTCAGTGTGAAAAGGGTCTAAGACCCTTTAAAAATATGCAAAACAAGTGTTTTGTGTGTTTTTGCACCTAAGAACTGGTCTAGCAGATTCAAGGATGACTGCAACATGTGATGTCATAAATGATGCTGAAGTTTGAAATCACATTAAAGAAGAACCATATGCATTACAGATAAAATGTGTCGGGGGGGGGGGGGGTCGGGGGGGGTTCAGAATTGGCTGAATATGAATATGCCCAAGTGTAATCGGAAGCTAACGCGTTTGCCTAAAGTTCAACTTTAAAGTGGTTGTAAACCTCAGACATGAAATATGAACAAAGCATCGATAGTATGTACTTGTCTCAATCCAGAGCACAAAGTGTAATTTCTGTCTGCTGCTTCCTTCCTCTATCTGCATGAATCACTTCTGAAAAGTCTTCCTGACACAGAGAAAAAAAAAAAGATGACAGGGGAGGGAGTGCCAGCTGATTGACAGCCTCAGCTCTGTTCCTGTGTGAAGGGGTGTGGGTCCTTTCCCTCCAATCAGCTCTCGGAGCTCTCAACTTCAGCTCTCCTCCTCCTTTTTTCTGAACTCTCACACAAGCTTGAAAAAAAAAAAAAACCTAGACTTTGAAGGGATTCTGAGGAGAGAAGACTGCAGATAGACAGATACCACTTATGTAGCAGAAATAGTTTTTTTTTTCTGTGTATCATCTGAGGCCGGTCACTTCACTGGGTGTATGTAAGAGTTTACAACCACTTTAAATGTAACTGCGATGTAAATGTGATGCAAGCGACTCCACAAACGAAGAATGAACAGTAATAATTATATGGCGAGCAAAGCAATGATTGTTTTCTTATCACATAAAATCTCAAAGTAATTAAATATGCAGGGGTTGGATGGTTAAGGCAATAAAATGTTTGCTTTGATTTCCTAATATATGTTTGGAATAACAATAGGTGGGATCTATTGGTGCCTCCTGTTTTCACATGTAAGAATGTTTTTGGACTACAACTATCCGTACTGTCGGAATTCTCTGTATTTTTTTCCAGTTCATATCAATCCTTTATAGTATTCTGTTCATTTTGTGTATATTGGCAGTATATAACTTACAGACTCTTATAACAATATGTATTTGTGTCTTACATGTTTAGTGGCAGCTGGTGTGGCAGAAATTAACCTGGCTCTGGAGAAAGAGGAAGCACCACATACCCTTCAAGCACTGCAGTCGTCTAAGGCGGGATTAAAGGGGATCGTTCCAGAGTGTGCAGAGGCTTATCATAAGGACCTTTCAGAGTCCAAAAAAATTAAGACCAGCGAAGGTAACCCCAATACATAGTTACATAGTTAGCCAGGTTGAAAAAAAGTCCATACAGTTCAAAAAAAGAAAAAAAAAAGTCATACAATCCCATATACATAATCCTTCACCCACAGTTGATCTAGAGGAAGGCGAAAAACCCAGCAAAGCATGCTCCAGCAGGGGAAAAAATTCCTTCCTGATCCCCGAGAGGCAATTGGATTTTCCCTGGATCAGCTTTACCTATAAATGTCAGTACCCAATTATATTCTGTACATTTAGGAAATAATCCAGGCCGTTTTTTTTTTTAACGTGATAATAAAAAGTCCATGTATAAAAAATCAATCACACAAGTGATATAAAAGTATCTTTAAAAAGTTCCAAAAACATAAATTCTTGCTGTTTTTTGGAACTTTTTTAAGATACTTTTATATCACTTGGGTGATTTATTTTTTATACATGGACTTTTTATTATCACTTTGAACATTTTATTTTTGGATTTATTTTTGGATTGATTATTCATTTGACATGTGTTTTGTATATTATGTATAAACTAAAGGGGAACTCTTCACTTAGTTCTAAATATTTGGTTTGGTGATGATGTGTATGATTCAACCCCCCTTTTTTTCTCATTTAATTTCACTGTGTTTGTGTTACATAGATGAATCGCGGCTATAATTGTTATTGTTTATGTATTTCACCGTAGCGCAGTTATTCCCCTCATTTTTCTTATTACCTTATTTTTTTTTTTAAAGCAATCTACTGAGTTTACCAGAACCACCTTTGGAGGGAGTCTATTCCACATTTTCACAGCTCTTACTGCTACATTGGTTTTGGTGCTTTCAGTGCTTGTTTAACTTCCAGAAAAAAGAAAAAGGCCAAAAACAATTTGTGGTGTTGTAAAGTGCATTTTTATTAACAGTAGTTCAACAATGAGGGGGCAGGGGTTATGCATTCCCCACTTCCACTCAATGGCTATAGGTAGCAGGCAGATGAGGCAAACCAAAACTTCCACACTGTGCCTGGTAGGAGAGAGGGTATACTGTCAGGGAATGGAAGAACGGTACATACCTTCCAACTTTAGAGCGTATACATGAGGGACACTTGATGGCATCAACCTGCGGCACGCCACACCAAAAAGTAGGTGTGGCCAAACTGTTAACAATGGGTGAGGCTTAAGGGGCATGGTTAAGCAAAACCCAGCCAGCCTTGTATCTACAAAATATGCTTTGATTGCTGTGCCATAAGCAAGAGTCTCACAGACACCTATAAACCTCAGCACAATTAATAAAAATATAATCAAAACTTCTAAAACTCACACCTCTTTTATGTGCTTAGGCATTGGCATAGCTTCAGAGGTAGCAGGGGGTCTGTGTGGACTGTCGCATTAGATTTGCAGAACCTGGACAGGAGTGGGGGCAGCATTTACTGGAAGCGATCCCCTCTTCGTCTTGCAGCAGTTAAAAGCCTGCTTCTCCTTCCCTCCCTCCCACCGGCCTTTTTTTTTTTGCCCCCCCCCCATGTGCTCCCCTGGTAACCACCAAATGGTACTGATCAATGACTGTTCATAATTTAAGCATAGTAAACGGTTCAGTTTCATACATTCTGTGCAGCTGAGGCTACAGTGTTGGAGAATGAGGATTGTCTCCTTAAATTTCTTTCTCTTTCTCAACAGTGAGACATTGGGGGTCTTTTTAATCCCCTGATATTTCACCAAAGCCCAACCCCTACATTGGAAAAAAAAAAAAACACTGACACCGTCCTCTGCCCCACTGACACTGTCCACTGCTTTACTGACTGACACTAGGTAGGCTAAGTTTATATATATTTTTACAGTGACATTTGTTTTATTAAATTTTTCAAACTTTCCCTTACTATATAGTTAGGCCTTGCTTGTTAATTTCTTTAAAAAAAAAAATGGGACACCGAATCCTGGTCATCTTTGATCTTTCATGTTGTTCAGGTAGATCTCCAACTCTCAAAGTTACCCCTGTTTTACGCTGTGTCCCTGGGGAAAAGCATTTGTTGAATTACCCTGCGTAGGCCTTCTGAGTTTCTGGGTTCACCTACGCAGGGTGACGGGGCAAGACTTTTTCCCCCAGCTGCGCACTCTTTGCATCCTCTGTCCAGCCCAGTACAGCCCTGCTCAACTGTGCACGTGCACACAAGGTGAGGGCAGGCCATCCACATTCTGGAAAAGTGGTGGGCTTTTTTGCGAATGTGGAAGTCAGAGCTCAGCTGGGGCGAGCCCAGGCCAGGCCCTCTGAGTTTACTCCTACATACAATCCCACTGAGAGTATCTTGGCACGCGACGGGTGTCAGGGGGGCCCCAGGCCAACTTTTGCATCAGGGCCTACAAGCTTCAGGTTGAACCTCTGTGCTCAGGGATGTGTCTGACCAAGCCAGTTAGATTTCTTAATGCACTGTACAGTTTGGTCATACTCTGATATCTCACAATTAAACACAGTGCACAGTTGTCATAACAAGACAGTGACAGAAACACCATGAAAAAGGTTATTAATACATTAATGTCTGTCTGGCTGAGTATCCATTTGTGTGAATTCTATTGGGGTTTAACTGCAAACAAGATCTAAACTTGCCGACGTCCTCTCTCTAAAATAAATGCATGTATTGTTCCTACAGCAGCACAGGAGAGCTCATGGCTGAAGGTAAAACTGAAGGATCAGTATGACTACTATTATAATATTGAAAGCAATGAGGGCCACTGGACTGTACCAGAGGGGATCACGCCAAAGACTTCATGGCTTACCCGAGAAGAGATCCAGGTACCCTTACCTTAATACTTTTTCTGTACATCTGTTGTAGACATAAATACTCAGGTAAGGTAGTTGTAAATTGGCACTTTCTGTAGATGAAAACCACATGAGAAACCCTGCTCTAGGTCAAAGAATGCCCTTTGTAGGAGCACATCTACCACACTAGAAAATAGCTAAATATCTACAACCTGTCAAGTAGTGTAAAGCCAGACTAGGGGTCCATTTAAACAGGCCAGCAATCACAAGTGTGCATCTTTCTCAGGCTTCTCTTGCAGTGTTCGACCATTTCTGAGCTGTTGCCCATAAAAGGTTCACACCACACATGGACCTTTTACAACCATTTAGAAAAACCTCTGTGCAAGTAGTTCATCCACAGTTATTTCTCTCATCGTTCACTGTTATATGGAGATGTGGCAGCATTGATTAGTAATGCTGTCATTGTTGGCTGGGATCATGACAGTTCCTACTGCTATAGCTCTTGCTTGAGGATGGGTAGGTGCATTCCTTCTATCACTGCCCATCATTCTCAGGGAGATATCTGCCTGTCTGTGGGCGACCTACAAAACTTACATGAAATTCCATTCAGTTATTGTATTCCAGTAAAATAGTGATGTTTGTTTTGTGAAAATGCATTTTCCTTTAATTGAAATTGCACAACATACTGTATGTGTGAGTAGAATTTCTAACCCTTCTGGCAGATTATCATTGAGTCAGAGCACTGGTTGTCAGTAATTAAGTCAGCAAAAGGCAGAAACCAACATGCTTTACAAAACAGGAAATTCTAATTATTTAAAGCTGTGCGTTATGCTTTGCTATTTAGTAATGTTACTTACTGGAAATTAATAACATTTTTAATGGCTAACGAATGTTGAAAGGCAAGTTTTTTGATTAGATATGGGAGGAGTTTTAGGGGGTGTTTGTTTCCCCAATTGGTTTTATCTCACTATATTATATATACTCGGTATATATTTCCAGTCTGATTATGGTTACTAGCTATGATTAAGCATCTACCATGATGTGAAACGCATTAGTTGTTTCTTCTGTACCAACTACAACCATGATGTGACAGTTTTGGATTTTTTAACATGTTTTGCCATGAATAAAAAGTGTGTATTTGGAGTGTGGCCGTGCAGCTACTTTGATTGTCTATAGTTTTTTGCAGGTTTTTGGATGTAGTACACACTTGAATATAGTAAAGGATAAAGTCACCTTTAGCAACATGTTACATCCCTATAATGGGTGTAACATGTTACTAAACTAGCAGCCCCCATTGTGACAGCGAGCTGGGGATCTTCTCCCCACACCCGCTGTCAGAATTTTAAAAAGCTGCGCCTGTGTGGGGCTCTGCCCACCCCAACATGCCATTCATGCACAGAGTTCTGTAACTGGGAGAGCTACAACTACTGTCAGCCATTGTGGCTGACGGCTTGTAGTTCTCAATGAACTACCAGGGCGCTGATAAGCGCTCTATGTAGTTAATTGAATCTGCCTGCCTGTACAATGGGCAGACAGCTACTGTAACAGTCTGCAGGAGCACGAGATTGCACCCGTGAAATGCTTTTTCCTAATAAAAAAAATTATAAATGCACAATTTTGCAAAAAGATGTGCATTTATTTTTATTTTTTTTAAAGGTGAACTTCTCCTTTGACCACTTGCCAACCGCCCTCAATATTTTTACTGCAGGCAGGCTAGATCAGGTATATGTATGTCATCCGGCCTGCCTCTGGTTAGGTGCGCAAAGCTGATTCCGGTTCCCTGGGGCTCGATGATCATGCGATCGCTATGCGATCACATGATCAGCATGGCAACAAAGCTCTGATGAATGAATTAATTCATAATGCCTGTGTTTCCTATGCTGTGATTGACCCACATGTTACCTGGGCCAATCGCAGCACCCTGTACCATGTGATTAGCTATAGCCAATCACAGATAACTAGTAATCACAGCTGTTATGAATCTAACCCATTGATAACAGTACAAAACATTGCTGATACAGTGATTATTATAGTAACAGCAAACAAAGTGTAAAAAAAAAAACTCCTTTTGAGTAGTACAGTGTTACTATAGTGGCACTAAACTACTCTGATGAAAGTATGTAAAAAAATTAAAATAAAAAAATTTGAAAACCTAATGACTTTTTTTTTTTTTTTTTTTTTTTTTTTTTTTAGCAGTCAGTGTCCCTGATCCCTTCCACACCAGTCACATGATGACGCTGTAATGCTCTGGTGACAGTATGTGGGGGAAAAAAAGGATTTACAACTTTAAAAAACTCACCATGCCGCTTATTAAATGCTTCAGACTGTCTACTTTCTAAAAAGGGTTAATTTGGGGGGTATTTGTACTGTTCTGGCATTTAAAGTGCCCCAAGAAAGACATAGACCGTCAGTACATTAGGACTGATCATTTTTCAATATATATATACATATACCATAGTTTGTAGAAGCTTTAACTTTCACACAAACTAATTAGTATATACTTATTGGAATTTTTTTTTTTACCAAAGATATGTAGCATAATACATTTTGGCCTACATTTATTAAGAAATCTGATTTTATTAGATATGTTTTATAACAGAAAGTAGAAAGTATTGTTTCGTTTTTTTCAAAATTTAGTCTTTTTTTTTCGATTATATAATTAAAAAATGAACTCGGCAACAGGAAATGTCCTGGATCCATGGGATGTCCTGGATATTGGTCAAACGCCAGGACAAGCCCCATAGGGTTTGAACTATCGAAAATTCAAAGTCACTGCTAATAGTAAAATAAATGTGATATAAATGTTTGCAGCCTCGTTTTTCATAACTACTGGAAGATTACTTTATATTTTTTATATTTTTCAAATCCAATTTTTTTGTAAGGTACTCATATGCTTAGCAGAGAATCTTGGGGGGAATCATACATGATTTTTTTTTTTTTTTTTTTCAATAAGGAGGTTGAACGAAAAATAAATGAGCCAATTCCCCCATGCACACAATCGATGTGGATGGGGGAATCCTTCCCGCTGTGCTACTGTATTCTGCCTACGGGGAATACGATGATCAATATTGCTGGCTATAGGTGGCAGCACTGGTCATTTGGGAAAAACCCAGCTGGCTGGTTGTACACACGACGATCGATAGATCCTGCGGAACTGGACGAATTTTGATCCTTGTATGGTTGGCTTTGAAGCACATCTAAGCTTTGCCCATGTGTTCGAATGCTGGTTTTTCAGCAGGATCATTTGAAGTAAGCCAGTGATTTAGACCATACGCACAGAGCAAAATTCAGCTGGTTCCTGCTAAACATGCCAATTTTCAGTTCTTGTGTGCCCAGCTACCCAGAAAGCCCTTTGTGTGGGTATCAAGCTCCTGGAATGATGGTGATGCTGTTTATGGCAGCTTTTGGCACTTGACAGAGCGGTGGGGAGTTAAGTTTGCTTTAGGCCTCATGCACACTGGGCATTATAAAAAAAAAAGCCAGTAACGTTGGCTGTAGGAAGCTCAAAAAGGCAGATAAATGCTGAATAGCCGTGTTTTTTGGCGTTTTTCAGCTTTTTTTCAGAGTTAGAAAGTTTTTACAGCTGAAAAACTCCTCTCAAAACCCACTAGTTCTGGGGTTTTTTCCAGCTAGAAAATGCCCCTGCCAAAAACTACTGAGAACCGTGTGCATGGACACATAGAATAACCTGCTGAGGAGTTTGAAAATAAGTTTTGGGTGGTCCCACGCAGGTGGCTGTGGGTTATAAATGAACTGCTGCTCCTACTAATACAGCTGCTTGAGTTGGAGTGTATAGTATATAATGAGTTAAAGCAGATTTACATTTTTTCAACTCTCCATCTATTAAATCTTCTGCCCTTGTTGTTTTAACTTTAGATAGTAAAACATTTTTTCTGCCAGTAAATACCTTAAACAGCCCACTTCCTGTTTCTTGTCTGGTAAAAAGCCTAGGCTTATGACATTATACACAGCTCTCTTTCTCACTCTCCTGATAGTTTGCCAGGCAGGAAGGGGGCATGAGTCATAAGAAGGCCAATGAGAGCTGCAGAGCTGGAGGTGTGCCTCTGTGTAAATCCAGGAAGTGAACAGGCAGCAGTTGCAGCTGCCCACAGTTAAAATGTTTGCAGCCAGACTTGGTGGGGGAGGTTTCTGCAGCATATTTGGCAAGTACAGAATTACAGTATATATAAAATAATATGCAAAGTGGTTGGACGGAAGTTTCAGAAGGACAAAGATGTTTTTTTTTACAAATTATGTGAGCAGACTGCAGTTCCTCTTTAAGGTAGTACCATAACTCATTATATGCTGGGGATAAAAATGTCTGAAGCCAAAAACAGCAGCTGTAAAAATGTCCAATGTGCATGAGGTCTTAAAGTGAGTCTGTGACATATGAAACCAGGTTATACTAGAGTAAAACACTATAAACAAATGTAGCAATTGCTTTCCCTTTTTCAATTCGTGCAGCCAGTGATGGGTAATTAGCAGTGAAAAATCAATATTTCATGCCTTCTAATTGAAAGTGGAACTGAACTCAAAAACCAAGGTTTGCTATGCTTTAGGAAATCTCTAGATATGTTAATGGTGCCCAAGTGGTACCCCAGAAATGTTCCCTTTGTCTGGAATTTCTCCTTAAAAATGACAGTGCATTTCCTGGTATGTGAGCCTCATAGCTGTATATCTGCAGTGTGAGATCTAAGGCACTGCTGTCTTGGATCAGCTAGTCCCACCAGATTTTAAGTGAGTTTCAGTGATAGCCATATTTATTCAAGGCAGCTAGCAAGCAGCATAGCCTGGCCTAAAGCCGCTCCTCTCTAAAATGTTTTAACCAAGTAGGGCTTAATCATAGGGCAGTTGTAGGGAGGGCTATGCAGTGACATTGCTAGAGGGCGAACCTTTTTGTGGCTGACGGGGTCCTGGGATCAGCACCCAATGCTTTCAGTGAGGGGAACTGGGAGCTTTGTGTGAGCGGTGGTTCTCTGTGAGATGTCACGTTTCTGCTCACTATTCTACTTGGTGGAGGATCTGACATAAAGAAGAAAAACCCTGCCTCTGCCAAGATGGCTGCCTACATACACAGACCTAGTGCAGAACAAGGCATAATAAGTCAGTAATTAGAACCGATCAGCTGCACAAGAACCACAGGCAATAATAGTGACAATTCATTTGCACTCTCATTTTGGGAGCAGCTTCCAGAGCTCGGGCCCTCTTTAGTTTCTAACTATAGCAGAAATCTGTATACAACTACCTAAAAATGTCTGAGTAACTTATTCACTTACTATCAGGTTATAATACAGTGGAAATGTGTGCGTGGGGTTGGTGGGCTGTCACCATAAGTATGAATAGAATGCTTACACATTATGGCCCCTACCTGTCAGTGTTCCATATCTCCAGTGGAAGGTCACTGATGATGTAACTCCTGCACATGCGCATAGTAGTTGGTGTCCCCAGCACCTGACTTTGTTCTCGGCATGCCAATATCGAGCTGGGCTGTACACTGACTGTAAAGATTGGGAGTAGCAAGAGAAGTGCAATCTTCAGAAATGGGACATTGGTTGGTCTGCATTTAAGGTGGTGAGGGAATCCCCAGCTTGTAGTACTGAAGAGATTGAGGAAAGATTCCCACTTGTCCACCTCAAGAAAGAGGTCACATAAAGTCCTGGGGAAGGAAAGCCAGGTTTTTCAATATGGGAGTAAAGTCCTTATTGCTTACTTGTACCTACAGGTAAGCCTAAAATAAGGCTTACCTGTAGGTACAGAAAATATCTCCTAAACGTGCAGTTTTTATAGGAGATATTTTCTATAGTAGCAGCCGGTGATGTCACTGCCACATGCGCACTGCACTCTCAATGGACAGTGTGCCGTCCATTGAGAGAGCCGTATCACAGCCGTGATTCCCACGCGCTAGCCCGAGAGTGACGCCATTGCATCTCGACCACTCACAGCCAAAGCCTGTGAACCCGGAAGGAAGACTGGGTGAAGATGGAAGCCTCTGCAGTGGTGACAGCACACTGCTGGAGGGCTTAGTTCTAAGGTAAGTGTTTCATAATGTGCTAGTTAGGGCCCAAACAACTAATCGATTAATGGACAACTAATCGACTATTAAAATAGTTGTCAACTATTTTTTATAAACGATTAGTCGGCCAGCCGATTAGTTGGCCTGCATACAGAATGCATTGTTTACATATGCAGAAATACAGTGAAGCACACATACAGCTCAGTACACTGTCCATACATGTCAGTAAGTGCCTGAGAACTTGTGAATGTGAGAGGAGCAATGCCTCATGGGACCTGTAGTCCTGGGCAGGAAGTGAGTGGTTTCAAAGGCAGAAGTTTTTATTACCTTGCTATAGGGGGCACTCTATACTATAATTTGCAGCTTGCTATTGGGGCACTGAAGGCAGGAGGAGTCAGAAGAGTCGGTGGGGGACCCCAGAAGAGGAGAATCAGGGCTGCTCTGTGCAATACCATTACACAGAGCAGGTAAGTATAGCATGTTTGTTGTTTTAAAAAAAAAAATTACTTTAAAGACTCAGTGCAGGGAAGATCAGCATCTGAACTCAGAGAAGATGAAGGCTGATAGACTGGAGGTAATATAAGGCATTACAATTACATTTAAAGTAAACTTTTACCAGTATTGTGCATTATATTTAAAATTATCACATTCATGAAAAAAGTCTCAGCTTTTAGTAATACTTTAATATAAAATATTTCTATCTCCCTTCCACCCTTCATATAGCTTTATGTCTGACTCCTAGTTAAAAATGCCCATATGTACTACTTCTGGATGTATTTAACCGCTTGCCGACCGCCTTGCGCAGATATACTGCCGCAGAATGCCATGGCTGCGCAAAACCCCGTATGTCGTCCTCTTTAAGAGCCGCCAGAGGGCTTTTTTAAAAACATTTTTGGGGATATTTATTATAGCAAAAAGTAAAAAATATTGTTTTTTTTTTTTTTCAAAATTGTGGCTCTTTTTTTTGTTTGTAGCACAAAAAATAAAAACGCGCAGAGGTGATCAAATACCACCAAAAGAAAGTTCTATTTGTGGGGAAAAAAGGTTGCAAATTTTGTTTGGGTACAGCTTTGCATGGCCGCGCAATTGTCAGTTAAAGCGACGCAGTGCCAAATTGTAAAATGTGCTCTGGTCAGGAAGGGGGTAAAATCTTCCGGAGCTGAAGTGGTTAATAGGCTATATATGATATAAGTAATATATATTATTACTTTCACTGTTTCACAGTCTGAGTCTGATATTTACCAGATTCAACCTCTAATAGTATATACAGTATATCTCTTCTGTCTGTTATTCTCAGTGGATTAGAGACTTTGCTCCCTAATATTTATCACTGCATAGAGATATTCCAGAATAAATTGCTTTTTATTTTTTTTACATATTAACTTAATTGTACAATACACTTTTTTTAAGGTTATAATCTGATTAATCAAAACAATAATCGGCCAACTAATAGATTATGAAAATAATCGTTAGTTGCAGCCCTAGTGCTAGTATGCATTATGCTATTATCCTGCAGGGGACTATTTTGTTAAAAAAAAAAAAAAATTGCAGTTTACTACTGCTTTTAAGGAGCAAGTATGTAAGTAAGTAGCCTCACACTGCAAGAGAGGAGCTATACATATTGGAAGGGTGGAATGGAGGATGCATCATTGTCTATGTATCCAAGGTAGGGCAAATAGGGGAAGAGGATAGGTTCCAGGCCGACCCACACTGTATCCTTATTGTGAGAAATGTATAGAGCTTAGAAAGGTCTACGTACTTGATTGAGACAGTGGTCCATTGCAATTTGAAAAAAGGAGGAAAGGAACTGTTTCATGTTAGGAATTGTCATGTTTACTGTAATTGGTTTGTGAGTGGGTATTTGCCTGAAAGTTGCTCAGTTTGCCAAAAAGCCAAAATTCTTGCAATATCGTGGGAAAGGCCAGTCAGAAGTTTGAAATATAAAGCAGTATATTGTTCACGTAAAGACCAAACAGATTTATGATCATGTCCCCCCAGCGAAAAGGCCCAGATTAGTAGGGTTTCCACCAAATTGCACCAGCAAGGTCTTCCATCACCAATATGTGAAGGGACTGGATCAGCCCTGACTTGTTCTGTTGCGAATGACTATAGGGTCTGACAGCAAACTATTGACCTGAATACAGCCTGTGGACTTGTCGTAAAATGCAATGATTTTTGTTAGAAACGGTGGGGGTATGTATCTGTTGCAGGGTAGCTGACAGTCCCACCTCAAGTGATCATTGTCTTTTCAGCAGCAATATTGGTGTTAATATTTTTATCATTATATTAGCTTTGTATTATAGACAAAGCAGTCCTCTGGTAGTATTGAGCTCTTGCTGAGGACAGATTTTAGCTCCATGCTGTATATATTCTAATTCTTTTCAGTCTTCCTTTGTTGCTCAGCTGCAGAGACTGTGGTCACATAGAACTTTAAGTATTCAGTCACATTCATGTCTTTATATTTATGTTCGATGACTCAGTCTTCTTGTGGCTAATTTTATTTTAATTTGTACATATTTTTACTGAATGTATTGAATTAACATTCTTTAATCAAAAGTTGCTTCATATTTTTTCTGACTGCTCTGACAACTTCTTTGCAACTTTTGCTCTGGTTCTGCATACAAACAAGTAAAAGGCAGCTTGATTGTGTCACAGGAAACTTCAATGCATGATGAAGTCGAGCAGATAGGTACCGTAGTTTCTGATAGGACAGGGCAGATCTTTCGTTAGACCTGTACTGGCCATATGGCATGGCATAGGATTCTTTGGCACCCAAGGCAAAGTTGCCAACTTGTGTCTCCTCTCAGGCAGAGAGAAGTGGAGCTTGCACATTAGCGGGTAGGGTGGTTGGGCCAGTGTAGGGTACAGAAATGACAGCTGCCATCCACGAGCTTGGAATCAACTCTATTTGGTCCAAGGACAACAAAACAGGCTTTGGGGAGGTATTGTAACATGATTATACCATTGTGATTTAGTCGTAAGCAGATTTTTTTTTTTTTACAAACTACTACTTACACTTACAACTTCGGCCTTCATGCATACAGTAAATTACGGATGAGCAGGACAGCACAGTCATGCAGACTACGCAGTTAGATGGCAGTTCTCCCATTGTATTCAGTGAAGCTCTGCTGTCACATTAACGCTAGTCCACCTCGCTCTGTTTATCAGGATATAAGAAGTTTCAATTTGGCCTTGATTACTGCCAAAATGTTTTTGTTTATTTTTTAAGCAACATTGTACAAATGCAGATATACTGTATCATTCATAATGAAAACTTTCTAATACAGGGATCTGACTTACATAAAAGAGGTAGTGGTGGTTGAATCTGCTTGGGTTTGATTCATAGGCATTTTTGGCGAACACTGCAAAAATCTGTAAATTGCAAATTTTATTGGGAACCTCATTGAAGTAAATTGGAGGCAAATCTTGCCAATCAATTCTCATTTTCAAGGTTAATAGGCATGGGATTGTGAAAGGACATGGAAAGCTGGACACTGCTAGGGGAACTTAGACCAATGAAAAAAAGCTTTTGAAAAATTCAGTTAAGCCTGGTACACACTATAGTTTTGTTTTGTTTTTTTTTCTATCCTAAGAACTGCCACCTGTGAGGAGCCAGCTGCAGGCAACAAGCCCTGTACATTCAATGACAGGCCTTCAGTGTCTGCAGCTATCCGTGGCTGTCCACACATCCTGAGATTACCAGTGGTGATCGCTGCTGGATGCCCTTTGTGGCAGAAACTGCTGCAGGAATCAGGAGATTCCTGAAACTATTTAATTAAATCGGTGCTAGTTGCCCGTGCGAAGGCTGCCTTAAAGGGATCCTGGGGCTGGCCGGGAAGGGCTTTAATGTGTTTTTTTTGCACAGTTTATTAATGGATAGGTACAGTTGTAAATGCCACTTTTAAAGGGATACATGAAAGTAATAAACTACCAATTATGAACATTTTTATGACTTTATTTTATGAACCAGCCACAATTTGATTTGAGGAGGGTCCTAGTGCTTAACCCATGTAATTCCTCTTCTCCTCCTGGGATTTAGTGACGCATGAGAAGTGAATCCACCTACACTGTTCCTTCCATCCAGCTGGGGCCCATCACACTCTTCCTCATCTCAACCCACTTTAATTCTCTCCATATCACTAAGCATCTTCTATTATTGCAGAACCTGCAAAGGCAAAAATGTTCAGATTTAAAAACAGTACGTTCCTTCCAAGTAATTTATCACATCATTACACCCAATCTCACAAATTACTGATGTCACAATTATACAGCATCTGCAAGTCATCAAGTATTCAAGGACAAGGAGAACACAGGACTACCAGTGTTTACCATTTCTAGTACAGTTTAAGCAGTTAACTCTTAAAGAGGATTTTCACGCTATAAACAAAAGATTTAGTAGTAGTATTTGTAGCTGCTGGATCCAGCGATGTCCTCACCCGACTTTTTGCTGGTCTTCGGGTCCAGGCACCAGCATCTTAACTGTGGGCACCCAGCTGTGACTCCTTGTGGCTTCACAGCTGGCTGCCCACTGCGCATGCGCCCCATGAATGGGCTTCACAGCTGGCTGTGCATGCACCCCATAAAATGGTCCCACAGTCTCCTGGGACCTGTGACGTGTCCCAAGAGGCTGAAGGGAGAGGTAGGGGAGCGAACCTCTGCTCCGATCACCTAGGCCAGGGATTCTCAAACTACGACCGCTCCGGGTGTTGCAGAACTACACATCCCATGAGGCATTGTAAAACTCTGACATTCCCAGACATGACTAGGCATGATGGGAATTTTAGTTCCTGAACAATTGGAGGGCCACAGGGGACACAACACCCCTGACTTAGGCGGTCGGAGCGGGGTACCTGTCAAAATCGTATGTATGGTGCTGGATTGGATCCTCGGCAGGTATCAAAAAGTTCCACGCTATGGACAGTGTGCTCTCTGCTCAGTATGCAGCAGCTTAGATGGGACAGAGCTGATAGGTGGTGGACTTGAGCAAGTACAGGCAGTGTGCAGTAAGGAGGTCAGGGTAGTGCTGGATGGACATGGTGTAAGTGAAATGCCGGATTATGCCGGTTTAGTTAGTCTCACCAGTCCTCGACAGCACTAAAGGATCCACTGGTCTGCTCTGGGATCAGCCTCCGGAGCACCTTGATTGCCGTGTCCACACTCCTCCTGTTATCTCAGCTTGATTCCTGGGGCGGTAAGGCAGGTCTGTTGGTTCCTGTCTGTGTCAAAGCATCACAGTCGTAATGACAGCATTCTGGCGCGTTTCACTCATGAGGCGCGTTTCTTCAGAGCAAGGAGTGGATAGAGAGAGGTGTCTTTTATAAGCACCACACACCTGTGGAATTCATTTTCTTACCCCTAACGATCTCAGGCTTCCCAACCTCAACAGACATTCATCACTAAATAAAAATTAAACACTGAGCGCAACATATATTTGCACAAATAGGGAAAGTACGAAAACATGGTAACCAAACCAAGTCAGAGAGAAATCTCTTTGCTACAAATGGCTAGTTGTATTTATCAATATCAGACAGAGAATCTGTCATAGAAAATAAACAGATAAATGGAGGACACCAGGCAGCACTAACAGCAGTAATCCTATCATGGCCATGGAAGATATTTACTTTTATAATTACAGGTAGCGGGTCATCAGTTATTAATCTAGATTCTAGATTGGGTGAAAAGTATCTAAGCAATATATGCACTTTTTTTCCTTTTGAATTAAAATCCTGTCAAAGTCTCCCCGTCTAGTAGGTAAATTCAAGCTATAAATACCTTTTTAAGTTTTAACCCCCTTGGGTCACCTCCATGATGTTGAATAAAATGCAGAGCAAGTGGATGTTCATTTCTGCCTTTTGGTTTTACCCACATAAGCTTTGCCACAGGAGCAAGTAAGCATATAGATAACGCAAGTAGTTGAGCAGTTAATGAAATGTTGTTTCTTGAATATTTTACTCCCATCCGAACTCATGAACGATTTCATTTTTTCCACATACTTGCAAATCATGCACCCCCCACATGGAAGCATGCCTCGCAAGGGTGGGCTACATACAGCATATCACACTGTGTTTTGGGTTCGAGCTGAGACCTTCCTGTCTCATACTCGGAACACACTAGAATCTATCTCACCCGCACTCAGCCATACAGAGAAAGCTTCCTCTGATTGGCTGAGCCAGAGAGGCGGGCTAATAATGTCACAACCTCTGACTCAGCCAATCAGAGGAAGCTTTATTAGTAGAAAACATCACTTTCTCTGAATGGCTGAGCACCGGTCAGATAGATTGTGTTCCGGGTATGAGACAGGAATTATCGGCTCAAACCCGAAACACAGTGTGGTATGTTATATGTAAGCCTCAGCTACATACAGTTTATACCACACATCAAGCGGCCTCACATGTTAGTTTTTGGGCCAGCTGTAAAGTGTATCAAAAGCTGGAGTTCAGCTTTAAAGATCATTTACACCATCTGCCCACATCATATTTTATACGTAGCTTCATAGTTTGCAATTCATTCTATCATGCACTGTCACAAATTATCTGGAAAGAAACCTATTTGTTTTCTTCTTTCTTAGACCATTGTGGGAAAGATCACTGCTGATTACAACCGAGAACAGCTGTGGATGGCAAATGAGCATCTGATTACTCTGCTGCAAGCACGGATTAGGGGCTACCTGACCAGAAAGGCATACCAAGGAAGGAAGACCTACCTCCACCAACAAGAGCCATACGCTGTTAAAATACAGGTATTAAAAAAGTAATACATTTCAAATGAAAGATAATTTTTTTGCAAGCATCACATTCTGTTACTTTGCAGCCTGAAATGTAGACAGTAGATACAATTTCTGTTTTATCCAGCTGTATATACTCAGTGCAACTTATAACATCTAAGTGAGAGATATAACACCAACATATCAGAAAAAAATCAAAAACAGAATCGCTGAGTTGGAAAAAGGATCACCCCCCTCCTAAAAATGACTTGTACACTCATTTAGGTGTAGCTAATCACCTTCCTAATGGCACACTGATCTGCTGCGGTCCTTTTGATTAGCTCAGCAGGAAAAGGGCTTTCCTGGAGCATTTCAGTCCCTGGTAGTGCAACTGAAACAATCAACTGTGGATGGCAAGGCACTGCCCAAAGATCTCCAGGATAAAGCTGTGGACAGGCACAAGTCAGGAGATGGATACAGAAAAAAATATCAAGGGCTTTATCAATGCCTAGAAGCACAGTGAAGTCTATTATAAAGAAGTGGAAGGTATTTGGTACAACGCAGACCCTCCCCGGATCAGGACGTCGCTCCAAACTGGATGAAAGAGCCAGGAGGAAACTGGTAAGAGAGGCTACCAAGAGGCCTACAGCAACTCTGAAGTAGTAAACAGTAAAGCATGGAGGTGGTTAGTATCTTGTTATTGGATGTTTTCTCTGCAGCAGTGACTGGAGCACTTGTCACGACAGAATGAAATGGAGGCATTGGGGCAAAATACCGTCAAATTCTTGGGAAAAATCTGCTGCCCTCTGCCAGAAAGTTGTGAATGGGAAGAAGGTTTACCTTCCAACATGACAATGACCCAAAACACACAGCAGAAATGACCACACAGTTGTTGAAGGAGAAAAAGATGAATGGCCTAGTCAGAGCCCAGACTTAAACCCCATTGAAAATCTGTGGAATGACTTGAAGACTGCAGTCCATAAAAGGACAGCATCAAATTTAGGTAAATTGAGCAGTTCTACAAAGAAGAGTGGGCAAATATTGCAAAGTCTAGATTTGCAAAATTAGTAGAGACATATCCCAACAGACTAAAGGCTGTAATTAAAGCAAAAGGTGGTTCAACAAAAGAATGACACAAGGGGGTGATCCCTTTTCCAACTCAGCAAATCTGTATGTTTTTGAATGTTATAAGTTGCAATACAACTGGATAAAGCAAAATTGTGTCCGTCTTCACTTCAGACAACAAAGCGACAAAATTTGATTATTTTAAAAGGGAGGGGGGGGGGATTCTTTTCTATACCCACTGTAATTCAGATTAATAGGAGTAGGCTTTACATTTACCAGATTTTGTATGTGACCAGTTCTGCCCCGATGTCTTGAGGTCATTGAAATAGGCTCGCTGATGGTGATGTCACTTTTCATACTTCTACCAACCATTGGTCAAATTTTGAGTTCATCATTTGAGTTCATAAAGATAAATTACTGGCAGTAACCTAAAACCACAACAGTGTGTTAGGTACACACTAACCTTTTTTGAACGAAAAAATCCTGACAGATCTCTCCTGCTGTGTCTTTGTATTCTGAGAGGGGCCTCTCCCCCCCCCCCCCCCCCGAATACACTGTTAGCTGATTGAATGCTGGTTTCCAACATTCTAGTTCGACAGAAGCCGGTCGTTCGTAGAACAGACAACTGTACATGGACCAGAAGGCAGACATTTTTTCCGGCTATGTGCAAACTGAAATTCCTACTTCATCCATGATGCCCAACAGTAAGATATCTGCTGTTGATGGAAGCCAAACAAGGAATATTGGTCTCTTGACACTTTCTTTATTGTTAAAAATCCCTCATCTAGATTTCCATCAGTAACCCACCTGCAACAGTTGTTGTGCAATGGTATCACACTCAAGTATCCTTCCGTATTTAGGCTACGTTCACACTGGAGCAGGTGTCGGCGGTAAAGCGGTGCTATTTTTAGTGCCGCTTTACTATAGATTTAGCAGCGCTATTCGGCCGCTAGCAGGGAGGTTTTAACCCCCGCTAGCGGCTGAAAAAGAGTTAAAACCGCCGGCAAAGCGGTGCTTTGCCAGTGGTTTGGTGACGCTGCCCCATTGTTTTCAAAGGGCAGGGGCGCTGTTTTCAATAGGCAAGCGCTGCAAACATGCGGCTTGCAGGACTTTTTTTTACCATCCTGCAAGCGCACCTCCTCAGCGTGAAAGCACTCGGGCTTTCACACTGGAGAGACAGGAGAGGCTCTTTACAGGCAATATGCAGGTGCTATTTTTAGTGCTGTAGCGCCTGTAAAGCGCCTCAGTGTGAAAGTAGCCTAACTGTTCTTTGCAGTATTTCTTAATTTACTATGGTATGTCCCCCTTTATTGCCAGCTGGGAATCAAGTACTCTGTCATGTTTTAGTCTATCCTTAGTCCCCCCTGAAGTGTGTTCATCTATTGGCCATAAAATATTTTAAGAATACTACTTCTCTGCTATATACAATATCAGAAAAATAAATATGTGCAAAGAAAAATTTGCAAAATGTAGAACCGCTGCAACCACTAATATGGTAAACTTCAACCACTATAGGGGTCATGTATAAAAAAAAAAAAAAAATTAAAATAAAAAAAATATATAAAATTAATAAAAGGTGTACTGTCAACAGTGCACAATTTTAAATTATTTACATTTATTGGCCATACCCTCTAAATATATCTTGGTGCTTTCCAAGCAGCCCGTTTATTTTGTATTATAAAAAACAACCAATTCAGTGTATTTTGTGTGAAATATGTTACTTAATAAACTGTCAAACTAGCATAACAAATTTCGTTTAACTAGCAAGAGTACCCCTAGAAGCAGACATACCCTCAGGGATATGTTCTAAACATGAAGAATTATACTACGATCACCAGATTTTTTTATATAGTAAACCCACTTTTGTTCGTTTTCAGCAGCCAGCAGAATCCCAGAATACTTATGTATACATGTAGAAGTGTGTTTATTGTCAGTCTTTTAATGTTCACTGTATTTTCTTGACATTCAGTCTTCTTGGAAAGGATATAAGCAGAGGAAATCGTATACTGACCGACTGAAACTACTGCAAGGAAACATTATAGGCATTGTCAAGGTATGCAATTTTTACCATAAATAATGCTACTGATTTTGACATTCCTTGTAAGTCATCGTTGGTTTTGGTCTGAAAGGTTAAAGTTGGGCAAGTTTTCATTGAGATCATAATATATAATATGATATGTTTGTCTTTAGCCTGACATGCGCAATATGGTCTAAAGTCTGTTGAAAAAGGAAAACAGAAAGCGTTCAGCAATAGCGGCCTCCAAATTTCCTCTTCATAGAAACATGGGGGAAAAAGAGGTGCTGATCAAACATAATAATAATCTTTATAGGAATAGTACTCGCTATTTACATGATAAATACTTTCTTGAATCCCTCAAAATTAAGATTATCCCATCAGGATAAAGCTAAAATATATTCCAAACTTATCTACTAAAAAAAAAAAAAAAAAAAATTCCTCCCAGCTTATTAATATATTTCAGTATGACAGTGACTCTCCTGATAGCAAGGATAACTTGCCACAAATTTTTGGCAGTGTTGAGTTGTAAATCTGGTTACTTGCTGTATATTTTCACCGGCAAGTTTTACACTTGCAGAGCACTTGAAGCGCAAGTTCTGCTTGACTCTTTTCCAATTTGCTTGGCAAGTCTCTAGCAAGAGCAAAGTTGCAGTGGTGAGTCTACAGCAAGAGCTCTGCATAACTACCACATGGAAATTCAGCCACAGTGACCCCTGTGGTGGGATGACTATTGCACAACATAACTGAACCAGAACTTGCAGCATACTTGCAGAATGTTTGCAAAAAAATTGATCTGGGGTCATGCAATGTGGACATGCTGCAATTGTGCAACAAACTTGTATAGCCTGGCAAGTATAGCAATAGCTTAGCAAGTGATTTTCAAACTTGCAGCACAATTGTTTGCTATCTGGGTCCGAATTACTGTGTATAGTCCCACAATCTCACTTACCGTCACTGGTGTTTCCATACATATATTGTATATTCCTGGATGCAAATACTGTAAAGTGTATTCCATCTGTATCAATTACATTAAATCCAGAATAAGTGATTAAAGTATAGTTTGAATATTGTGCAATCACCTCCCTTCACAGCATCATATTTCACTCATAACAGAGTTCCTTTAATGAAAAGATTTAATAAAAATATTGGCAATGTTGCTTCCATTCCATTCTTTTTTCTTAGTTTTCCATAATGTCGGTTTTGTTGACTGTTGTCAAAATGATTCTGATGTGCAGTCTGTTTAGAACGTAATTGAATACCCTCTATTTTGGTCTGTTTTAAGATTCAGTCATGGTTCCGGATGCTAAAAGCAAAGAGAGCATACCAGAAGAGGCTTCAGTATTTTAAAGATCATGTGAGTTCCCCTTCTCTAGAAGTATCAGCTCTGTTAAATTCTTTTAACTTGTTGACAAACCATAAACTGCCCTCTTTTATCGCACAGGAGAAAGAAATAATAAAAATACAAGCCTTTCTCAAAGCTAACAAAGCCAGAGATGACTACAGGACATTAAGTAAGTGTTAAGAGAATTGTGGAAAATATCAATTGCAATATATTACTGTAAAATAATTAAAGGATAAAGGATAATTTAAAACAAAAACATGAATGCACATTTTTTTGCAGGTAAAAAATGTGCATTCATTTATTTTTATTTTTTTTCTAAGGAGCCCTGCAGAGCATTGCACCTGCAATATTCATTTGGGCAAGAGAAGCATTTAATAGTATATTGCATGGAGATTTTTTCAGTTCTCTTTAGCCGTGTGTTTTTTTTTTTTTTTTTTTAAGCAGGATTGAAAAAAAAGCAATATTAAAGGATTAAACATTTTCATTCGTATTCTGTAGGGTTATAATGTGTGTGATTATAATTGAAAAATTAATTTATTTTTTTTGTATGTATGTAATGTATATGGCATTAGTCTTACAATACTCTTAAGAAGCCAAATGTGAAACAAGAAAGTGTTTTTTGTAAAAGATGGGTATACTAGTAGAGGCTCCTGTGATATAAATCCAGGCTTCATCTTTTGGTATCCTTTTACACTTTACTTTTATGATCTGTAACTAGATCACCTGCCATTTATTTGTAGATGAAATCTATTAATGCTCCTATTCTTTTAATGTTTCATTGCAGTTTGCTCAGAAAACCCCCCTCTTAATGTGGTCAGAAAGTTCGTCCATCTCCTGGACCAGAGTGACTTGGACTTTCAGGAGGAGTTGGAAGTGACCAGGTTACGAGAAGAAGTAGTGACAAAAATTAGGTCAAACCAGCAGCTGGAAAAAGATCTCAACCTCATGGATATCAAAATAGGCTTGCTGGTGAAAAATAGGATCACTTTACAGGTTAGCGTTTCTGTATATGTTTTTGGCAAGCATTAGAAACAGGATGGCCTTCCTGAAGAGTGCAGGAAGTAGATCAGACATGATTGCTTTTCTTTGGTAACATGTTTTTATAAACACCAAAGTCTGCCTGGATGTGTATTTTAAAGCATTGCTTGCAGTTTCCTGATCAGAGAAGGTGAAGAAAATGGTTCAGTAGTTCAAGAAGACCTCCAGGTAAATGTAATGTGCAGTGCCCTCTGTAGTAATTATAATATGCATTATACACTCTGTGGTGTCCTTTGCTGGATATCCTGCTGCAAAAACCTGACTGTCTGTTCCTATTGCTATAGCTTCTGGTCCCAGCATGTGTTTAAATTGAAGTAGTCAGCCTTATAGTGGTCCTAATACCCCCCCCCCCCCCTAAGAAAACCAACTATAGCAATTTAAACAGCAGTAGGGGTGCCACAGACTGCCATCTTTCAGATGAAAGCAATGTGACACTACGTATCCCAGCAAAAAATGCAAAAATGGCTCTGGCAGCGAACAGGTTAAAGAATAAGTTCACATTTTGGAATATGTTAGGAGTTATACCTTTAGTTAGGATGTAACATCTATCAGAACATGTCTATCCCCCCCACACACCTCCCCCAAGTGACAACAGGCAGGAGTTTTTCTCCCCCACAATCGCTGCCACATTTAAAATCAGTGTGACTGTGCGGGGTTTGCCCACACAGCCATGTCATTCATTCACAGAGATCTGTGAATGAAGAAACTACAAGAGCCTCCTAGTCCATTCACAAGTCCTCCTGCCTTCAAACAGAAAGCATGTACAGAGGTATGGACAGAAAGCTGAAGGACTTGTCTGCAGGAGCCCAACATTGTACCCATGATCTGCTGGTTGCAGGTGCAATGCTTTGCAGGATCCTGGGGAAAAATTATAAATGCATTTTATTTTTCCTGCAAAAATATGTGCCATTAATATTTTTTACTCAAAGGTAAACTTTACACTAGGTCATTCACTAGTAAAATTTTGTTTACATTTTTTGTTTTGAGAAGGTTTGTTCAATTCTCTGTTAGTGTGGTCAAATGGACATTTGTTTTCTACCTCAGCGATGAGGAAATTTGAAGGAGCAGGATGTAAATCTTTTATTGGATGATCAATTTTTTTAAAGTGGGCAAAGTTCATTCATTCCGAAATCAAATGTTGAAAGCAAATGAAATTTTTAAGCACTTACTAAGATTTTCTCATGTCATCGAATGGGCAGAGAATTTTCATATGAATGTTGGTACAAACGTTCTTTTAATATATAAAAAAATATAGAATGTAGACTCCGCGCTAAGGTATAGAAAATGTTTTGCACATATAGCAGCCTGCAAAAATGATTGACCCTTAAGGGGTCACCTAAATCTTGTTTAAGTAAATGCAGCGCTACTCTACTACTACTACTTTAAACCTGAGTGTGTATATATGCTACTAATCAATTCATAATACAATTATTCAGTATCTGTGACAACCAATTTAATTCATATGTCAAAATCCATAAAATGCAAAAATTGCTCTGTGCTTATCAATGAATCAGTTGAAATAATAGTACTATAAAGTCCATAAATATAAAATCAGTGATGTGTTGATGTTTGGAGCACTGAGTACTTTCTAACACATCACTGACTTTTTATATTTATGGACTTTATAATACTAGCGTTGTAATTGATTTATTGGTAAGTACATAGCACTTTTTGCATTTTATGGATTTTGACATATGACTTTAATGGGTTGCCACAGATATTGAGTAATGTTATTACGAATTGATTAGTAGCATATATACACACAAAGGTTTAAAAGGTAGCACTGCATTTACTTAAACAAAACATTCTTTTGAATATCTACTAGTGTATGGCCAGCTTTACACTTACGTCTATTAGAATATAATAGATTAGACTTTCCCTGAGTCCTCCTTGCAGGACATATTGTGGTAGGTTATGGCTCAAAAATATTTTAAGGGCATCATAAAACTTCACATAGCCCAGTCCTGTTCACACCAGTTTAGCCATCCTGTTAAGCTAAGTACGCACAGGGAGTTTTTATTTTGTTTTAACCCAGTGGGCTGAACAAAAAAAAGTGGAGAGGCCACCTTACTAACACATCCCATGTTACTGCGACAATCTCTCCACTGTGCTATTGTGTTTTTACAGGGGGGCATTGCCCCCCATGCCAGAACACACTGACAATGGGCACGAGCCCTGATCAGATGCTGGTTTTTACAGCATGTTCATTTAACACAGAAGCCAGTTGTGAGACCGACTTCTGTCGGATGAGGAGTTGTACACATTGGCCGAATGTCAGCCGGTATCTGCTGAACCGGACAATATTTGGCTCGGTACCAGCCTTTAAGTATGCTGGCTGCAGTACAGCTGAGACTGTAGATGTTCCAGGGATGATTGCAGCAGGAAAGGAGTAAGAATCTGGTTTCTGTTTATCAGCAGGGTGTTGTTCCTAATCAATTCGTACAAGATATTGTCCTAGCCCATCAGATCCCAGACCCTTTCCATTTTTAAGAAGAAACCAATTTCTTTGGATTATTGCCACCTAAATGGAAACACTCAGTGCAGAAATACATCAGCTGCCATTGTTGATTTGCTGAGGACTGGTTCACATCAGAATGTGGTATGCGAAACCTGATCTGCAGCGGGTGTCAATGTTAAGTTAATGACACACTAATCGCAATTTTACCTGCTCCAGATTGACTGGTACAAAAGTACCATGTGATACAGTTGCAGCAAGTTTCCAAAAGTAATGCAAGCACTACTTTTGGTGCGGTGTGCTGCAATTTTAGCCTGTTCAAAATGAATAGGCCGGAATTGCATAGCACAGAACTGCATGTGAATCGCACAGGAACGCACATTCCTATGTGATTTCCGGTGTGAACTGGCCCTGAAAGTTTAAATGGCGTCCTCAGTGGCACTTAAAAAGCTAGATCTAACAAAAGAAGGTTGTACAGGTAACACGGTCCATAATCCACAGTAAAGAGGTCCTTGCTTCACTACTATAATTACTGTAAATGCATTAGCCTAAACTAAAAAAAAATGTAGCCTTTAGTACTACTTTAAATGTGTAAATGCAAGCAGTGTAAGTACTTTAATTTTACTTGGTAGCAGCCTTTTACAATCCATGAAAATTAGGTGGAGAGCGTCAGTGAGAGAGAGAGAGAGAGATGAGCTAATTAGTTTGCCATTTCTCCTTTTACTATTCAGTCACAGGCTGAAGAAGGGCAAGACCTGTAAGTGTTACTGAAATGCAGTGCAGAAAAACTAGGCCTCTTGCATACCTCCCAACATTTTGAGATGGGAATGAGGGACACCTACCTGCAAACATATGTAGGCATAGGACACGCCCCCGACACACCCCCTTAAAAGCAGAATTAACCCCAAAAAAGGTTAATTAAATCCACAAGGACTTTTTTTGACACTCCTATTACTTTATATTGGCTTTTAACATTTACAAATGCAGCCATTTTGAATTTAGATGAAAGGTTTAGCATTAGGAAACACTTTTTGAAAGATAAAAAGTTCATTTTATATAGAACTATATAGATCAGACCAAAATGAGGGACAAATGAGGAGGAATGAGGGACATTGCTCCATATTGGGGACAGTTCCTCGAAATCAGGGTCAGTTGGGAGCTATGCTTTTGCACTGCCAGACAGGGCTGCGTGGTGTGTGGCAGAGATGTGTAAATTTCTGAACTGGATCCTTTGGCAGGTAAAACAGCTCCCATATATGTATTTCATGTGTGTGTTTTGCTGTTTGCCTGGAGTTCTGCTGCAACATTTATCTCACCACACTGAGTGTTATAAAAGCTATAATTTACTGGATTGCCAAGCTGTATCCAGATAACGGGGCTTCATTAGATTTTGCGATCTTTGTACAGGTGAGGGAAGCCAAAGAAGAAAAAGAGGTGGAAGAAACACATTCCACAGTCTGTATACAGTACTATTAGATTGTATTTACATTAACGTGATTGTTAAGGTTCACAATTTATTTTTAAAAAATAACAAACGTGTTATCCTTACCTGCTCTGTGTGGTTTTGCACAGATCAGCCCCGATCTTCCTCTTTTCGGGTTCCCCACCAGCGCTTCTGGCTAATTCCCCCCGCCGAGTGCCTCCATAGCCAGCTCCTTGCAATGGGGTACTCGTGCTGGCCCCGCCTCCCACTCCCTCCTCACTGGCTGTGATTGAAAGCAGCAGAAGCCAATGGCTTCGGGTGCTGTCTCTGAGCCAAAGAGAAGAGAGAAAAATGAGTGGTGTATTTAGGTTTTGTGCTGCCCTAGGCCTAACTAAACTCATGCACCCCCTAATTAAAATATGGGCCACACCCCTTCTGTTTAAGACCTGGCCTATCTGTAAACCACATCCTTTCCTATTCAGGCTCCACCTTTTCCTTTCAGAGCTCCACCTCTTCCACTCTGTACATTAAAAGTGGGTACCAGGTGGCCTCATCAGTCAGTGGCCATCAGTGCCGCCTATCAGTGCTCATCAGTACGGCCTTATCAGTGCAGCCTCATCAGGGGCAACCAGTGCCACCTTATCAGTGCCCATCAGTGCATCCTTATCAGTGCAGCTCATCAGTGGCCATCAGTGCAGCCTCATCAGGGGCAACCAGTGCAGCCTATTAGTGCCTATCAGTGCTCATCAGTACAGCCTTATCAGTGCAGCCTCATTAGTGCCCATCAGTACAGCCTTATTAGTGCCCGTCAGTGCAGCCTCATCAGGGGCAACCAGTGCAGCTTATCAGTGCCCATCAGTGTGGCCTCATCAGGGGCAACAAGTGCAGCCTAATAGTGCTCATTAGTGCCCATATCGGTGCAGCTCATCGGTGCCCATATCGGTGCAGATCATCAGTGGCCAGCAGTATAATAACTTTAACATTGAGCACTTGACACACACATTGGTTATAGTAACATAACCTCTCCTGGCCACTGGTTAGGGATCTCTCTCTCTCTCTCTCTCTCTCTCTCTCTCTCTCTCTCTCTCTCTCTCTCTCTCTCTCTCTCTCTCTCTCTCTCTCTCTCTCTCTCTCTCTCTCTCTCTCTCTCTTCAGTGAAGAAGGCGTATGGAGGAGAGTGGGCGGAGCATTGAGCTCCGCCAGTCAGATTACGTTCAGCCGGCCTGGCCAATCACTGGCTGCCAATAGGGGTGCCAGTCGTCGTCGCTGCCGCCCCACCCCCTCCCCGCCCACCAAGCACACTCCAAATACTGCCCACAATATTTACAAGTGCCGCGCTACAGCAAGCCAGCCGCCGGGGCTGTATTTGTGCGGGAGGCGGTCGCGGGACTTGGGAAAACAGGACAGGGGGGCTTTTTGGCATGCTGGGGGGGGGGGGGCTTTTTTGCCACCCTCCGCAAAGTGCCGCCCTAGGCCTGGGCCTTGTCGGCCTAGGCCAAGAAACGGCACTGAGAAAAGTGCAGAATCAAGTTTAGGCTCCTGTAAGTATAAGGGGGAATCTGGGGGGGAAGCTGTATGCAGGTTTTATTTTTACCTCCTGAATGCATTAAAAATCTTTGGCCTTTACAACCACTTTATGGTGGCATTTTAATGGGTGTTTTGCCACTTTGGGAATCCCAGTGGCAAGAATCTCCTGGTTCCTGCTGCTGGGATTGACAGCTGTGTGTAGATAGCTACGGCCACCGAGCCTGTACACCAATGACAAGTTGTCTTTAACTGCCTATAGCCTGTCATTGCAGTGTACACGCTCGGTGGCTGCAGCTATCTGCACACAGCTGTCAGTCCCAGCAGCAGGGATCGGGAGATTACTGCCACTAGGATTGGTAGCATGGCAACACACCTGTGCAAATGGAGCACAAGAGAAATGAAAGTGTAAGAAAAGATTTGTTCATTTGGGAAAGGAAATGTGTCATTTCTTGAATGTTAGCCATTTAGATCACAGGGAAAATCCGCATTCAGATATATCACAGGATGTTAATATAAATATCAACGTGTTTTCCTCTGCAGGATGTTGTGTCTCACAGCAAGAAACTGAACAAGAAAAGCAAAGATCAAGTGGAAGAGATGCTGACGGTGGATAAACAAGGCATTAAAGGGCTAAGTAAGGAGAAAAGGAAAAAGCTGGAAGCCTACCAGCATCTTTTTTATCTCCTGCAGGTATGTGTATATAGATAATAAATACATTTCACTGAAGATGATTTATATTTATAAAGAGGTACCAAACTCAAAAGAAAACATTTATTAAATTCCATCTTACACATTTTTAGATATGATGGCTGCATATGTTTTTTTTTTTCTAGTGATCTTGTAGCAGTTAGAGGGTTGAGACGAACCATTTAACAATGACAAGAGTGCTTACAGTGATCAGCTGTTGTTCATTTATGTAAAACCTTTATCCCAAAAGGAAAAGAAAAACACAGTTGCTGCAACTGCCTAAAAAGTGTTAGCTAGAGTTTGGTGTCACTTTATTAGTGCATCTAAATCTGCTAGTCCATCTAACACTCTCCTCCCCCCATACTGACAATGCTGCTGTCCAAAGGTATCTCTGTTACTCCTTCATCCAGAATGGAGGCACTTTAATACAGGAGGAGCATTACTGGCTAGATCATTTGGTAAAAACCGGGGGGGGGGGGGGGGAAGCTAATGCAGCCACTATATCTAAGCATTTGTAAATTGCAATATATTACGATTAATTCTTCTTTAAACATATATAGATCCAACATTTTTCTTTTCAATTGTTGATGGAATGGAATGTAAGAGTTAAAGCCACCATCAGGTTTTTGTTGTGGTCTGTATGTCCACTGGGTACATTCACCCGCTCTGTTTGTCCTTGTGAGCATTACCAGAGAACGGTGGGAAATTCTTTCATCGGGGACACCTCTTCCTGCAACAACAGTATAAAAGGGTAATTTCCCTCTCTTTGATGAGAACTCCTATTTTGCTGTTGGTCTGCAGGACTGGAAGTGAAGGGAACTTTCTTCAAAGGATCATAGACAGAAAACTGACAGGGTTTTCAGTCCTTCCATACTCAATCCAAAATGAAGCTAAAACGTTTTGACTTCACATACACTTAAAAAAAAAAATGGAATAAAGAAAGAAAAAAGCAAATTAGTGTGTGTGAATTTTCCCAGCAACAAATGTTCACCTTCACGCCTTGCCAGTCTTCTTATCCCCCAACCACATTTCTTTCATAAGAATAAGGCCTCATGCACACTGGACATATTTTGATGTTTTTACAGCAGCTGTTTTTGGCTGTAGACGTTTTTTTCTACAGTCATTAAACTCTCCATCATGTTATCCTATGTGTCCATGCACATAGTCTGTTATCAGCAGTTTTGGGCAGTGGTGATTTTGAGCAGTAAAACAAATTCAAAACTAGTGGGTTCTGAGAGACGTTACACTATAGTGTAAGATGTGTCCATATATAGAGTAATCTCAGACAGACTTCACTTGTTGAAAAATTGAGGAGTAATTGCTTTACTCCTCAATTTGAAAAATCGGCAGCAAAATCTGTATTTGTGGTGTTGATGGGGGTGAGATAACCGTCCCTTCATCAGGTTTAATATCAATTCAGAGCGTAAAGCAGGATAAAACCCCATAGCAAAAATTTAAATTGCAGCTTACAATTTCTTAGGTGGCAGAGACTTTGGGAGAGACCTTTGAGTCCACTTAGTGATATTAAAGGCTTTTTTTTTTTTTTTTTAATAGCAAAAATTTTATACTTTGCTCCGTGCAGTGGTTTTGCAGAGAGCAGCCCCTAACCCTCCTCTTCTCAGGCCCTTTTCGGGCTCCTGGCCCCTCCCTCGTGCTGAGTGCCCCCAGGGCAGGCAGCTTGCAATAGGGGCACCAAAGCAGGCTCGTTCCTGAGCCACGGCTCTTCGTGTCACTGACTGTGATTGACAGATTGGCTCCCGCTGTTGTCTCAGCCAATGAGAATGGAGTTCCGAGCTCTTGTGCACATTGCTGGATTGACATGTGGGGGGGGGGCTGATGGACTGCTGCACAAAGAATTTTTTTACCCTTTTGCATTGAATGCATGATGGTAAAAAAAAAACCTTGAGCCGTTAGAACCACTTTAACCACTGACTTGATATTAAGCCCTGATGAAGAGGAAGTGGCTTGACCCCCGACACACGTTGGATGTTTTAGGTGATCCTACTAATAATCATTAAAGTAATTTGGACTCTCTTACCATTTGGTCTGGCGCTCCTCTGGTTTGTCTTTGCTGTAACCTCTTGTCGCCCGGCTACTGTCAAATGACGGGCTCCCAGAACAACCGCTGTCGCGTGCCCCCGGGGGCGCGCAGGGCAGCACTCGCGGACGCGCTGCTAGGACACGGCACGACCCCGATCTGTGTAAAGAGCCTCAGGCCTTTAACCATGTGATTGGCTGTGTCCAATCACAGCCGGTCACGTTCAAACGCAGAGATGGCAGTAATCGGCGCTCCTCGCCTCACACTGACAGAGTTTGAGGAGAGGAGAGCTGATCAGCGGCATCTCTTCACAGGGGACAGCTAGGTATGTAATCAGGGCACTGATCATCAGTGCCCTGATTACAATTAAGTTCCCACCACTGCCAGCAATGTGTGCCCACCACTGCCAACAATCGGTGGCCATTAGTGATGCCAGTCAGTGGCCATTAGTGATGCCAGTCAGTGCCTACCAGTGCCACCCATCAGTGTCGCCTATCGGTGCTCATCAGTGCCACATATCAGTGCCACCTATCAGTGCCCATAAGTGCAGCATATTCATGCCTCCTCATCAGTGCCCATTAGTGCAGCCTATCCGTGCCCATCAGTGCCACCTCATCAGTGCCCATCAGTGAAGGAGAAAAAATACTTATTTACAAAAGTTGCTGATACAAACTAAGAAAAACTTTTTTTTTTTTTTTTCAAAAATGTTGGTCTTTATTTTTTCCTAAAAAACAAAAAAAAAACCAGGAGTGCTTAAATACCACCAAAAGAAACCTCTATTTGTGTGAAGAAAATGATAATAATTTCACATGGTTACAGTGTAGCATGACCGCGCAATTGTCATTCAAGGCAAGGAAGGGGGTGTAAGTGCCCTGTATTGAGGTGGTTAAGTCAAAATCTTGGTACCCATTAAAGGGTTTCCGTGTTTCATGTCAGCTACTTCACTAGAGTTCGTAAGCTTGCCAAATTATTTTTTTCCTCTCAATGTTCTGAACAAATAAATGTTAACATCCCAGCGCCTCTTGGATATGTCCCTTTTGAAATCGATTTTTTTTAAAAAGGCCAATTATATTGAATTAATCATAAAATATAATTATTTGGTTCTAAGGTATCTAGTAAGTATATCTTCACTTTTCAATCTGAACTCAACAAATGTGTCTGGTGCCAGGTTATGTGGGAATGATGTAGTTAGTGTGAGTAGCTTTGTGTCATCATGCTAATAAAAGCTATGATTGGTTGTTGTGATTTGTTGCACATTAGTGACATACAGTAAACCATTTAATTTATCTCGTCATCCTCCTGTACACAGTACTGTATCTAGTTTTAGGGATTCTCTTATATATAGTATGTCTCATGATACGGTTTCACTTTCCAGACTAACCCATCATACTTGGCCAAGCTGATTTTCCAAATGCCTCAAAACAAGTCCACTAAGTTTATGGACACCGTGATCTTCACACTCTATAATTATGCATCTAATCAACGGGAAGAATACCTTCTGCTGAAACTCTTTGAGACTGCACTGCAGGAAGAAATCAAGTAAGTGTTTCTGGTCATCTGTAAAATACCATACAATGATGCCGCCGCCTTCACAAGTATTCTACTTTAATACAAGATGAATGCATATATTAAGCTAAAGATTTTTTTTTGTGTGAATTCACAGATCAAAAGTTGACCAAATACAAGATATAGTGACTGGAAATCCAACAGTCATAAAGATGGTGGTCAGCTTCAACAGAGGTGCCCGAGGACAGAACACCCTACGCCAGCTGCTGGCCCCTGTAGTGAAAGAAATCATAGAAGACAAGTCACTCATTATTAACACCAGTCCAGTTGACGTATACAAAGCTTGGGTGAATCAGCTGGAAACAGCCACTGGAGAAGCAAGGTAAGAGTTCTGTGTTATATTGGGATGATAATAATATAATCATAAATACAATTTTGGAGGAATGCTTAGCTCCATAGATGCCTTTTCTGCATTGTCACCGTCCTTCTTTGCCTTCTTTATCGTACATCATGAGAGACAGAGCACCATAGTAATAAATATATGAGTTATAGGTCACCTTTAGGTGAATGGACACTATTACCAAAAAGGAAACAGGAAGTCCCCCTCCCTATATAATGCCTCCCATACAGGGAGTACCTCCGTTTTTTTCGCCAGTGTCTAAGGTGTTGGTCACGGTTGATGAAGTGCTAAGAGAGCTCTGCTAAGCAATCCCTGACGGAATCAAGGGGCTGTGCAAACGGATCCATCTAAAGTGCTTGAAAGCCAAATGGATGGTACCCGGGCCTCGTGCAAGAAGAAACCAGGTTTTTGCCTGTAATGCTTCTCTTTTGAGAGCTGGACCATGGGACCCGGCACCTTGGTCATGTTAATACACCCAAAGAGTTTTCCGGCAGGGTGCTGTACAGGTATAAGGGAGTGGACCCGTGAAAGGGGACCCGGTCCTTGAAGGTCTGGCATGACACGGCCCGCTGTGATGGCTAAAGGCTGGATCTGTCTGTGATAAGTTCCAGCATTACTGCGAAGGGATCAGGTAAGTCAGAAAGACCGGAAATTTATATATATGATTCACTTGATCTTGCCTTGCCTGTGTTTTGCCACCAGAGGGTGTAAAAGTTACATATCTAGCTTCCAGCATTCCATGCTTTCCCTGTGATGTGCTCAAGTGGCAGCAAAGGCTTCCTGCGGCAGCATTGCTATTTCTCCTGCTCTGTCAGCCATCAGTAGGGGTTTGGGGGCCATCCACCATCAGAGAGATCAGGTTCCCCCCCTGCTGAAGTAATTCCTCCCCCCCGATCCGCCCTCACTACAGGGCCAGCTATCTCCGCGCAGAGCGCGGGAAAGGGATCCTTTTAAAGAAGAGGGGGGGCAGAGCCTAAGTCTGGGAGGGGCGTGTCTTAAAAGTAAATTACTAGACTAAAGCTCGGCAGTAGATGCATCTTGTTTAGTACCTCTGCTTTTTTTGTGCTTAGGACTAGGTCTGCCCGTAGGAGGGGTAATTCATCAGGCGGGAAGTTCAGGTGACTCCTCTTCTGAGGATTCAGCATCTGAAGAGCCTTTCTCAACTTTGCAATCTCAGAAATTGCTAATTCAATCCCTTACAGACTTGGTCCGCTCTGGATATAAGTTGCCTCCTGCAGAGGTGGATGAAGTTTCCTTCTCTTTGGGTTCGCTAAAACCCCCACAGGCTTCTCATGCTTTCCTTATGCACCCGTTACTGGAGCAACTGATTTATGCTGATTGGGATCACCCAGATAAGCAGTTTTCTCCTACTAAGAAATTTTCATTTCTTTAACCTATGGAGAAAAAGTTCTCAAAGAGATAGGATTTGCCAGCAGTGGATGCTGCTATCTCCTCTGTGAACAGGAGTTTAACTTGTCCAGTGGACAATGTACAAGTATTTAGAGATCCAGCTGATAAAAAGTTGAAATCTCTATTAAAAGCCTCATTTGCTGTAGCCGGTGCGGTGCTACAGCCTGCAGTAGCAGCAATAGGCATCTGTCAATCCCTTCGGGATGAACTCAAACAGGTTATTAGAAAAGTTCCTGCTCAAACTGATGAGGCCCAAAGTTTAGCTGAGCTACCTAGGGCCCTATACTTTGCAGTGGATGCTATCAAGAATTCCATCCATCAGGCGTCTCGCCTTGCGCTTATGTTGATACATATGCGCAGGAGTCTGAGGCTTAAAAATTGGTCAGCCAAGTTACCATACAAGAAGCTCATGGCTGGGTTTCCCTTTCATGGAGAAAGGTTGTTTGGGGAAGGTTTGGATAAATATATCCAAAAGATTTCTGGGAGTAAGAGTACCCTTCTGCTGTTTAAGAAAAAGAATAGACGGCCTTCTTTCAAAACTTCTCATCTTATGCCTGGAGCAACAGCCTCCAGGCAGTATCGATGGCCCTTGTCTGGGGCAAAGGCCAAGCCTCATAACCAGACACAGGGCTACAAAAAGCCCTGGGGTCAGAAGTCGACAAAACAGAATCCCAAGGCTTCCTTGTAAAGGGGTGCCCCCGCTCGATCGAGTGGGGTGAAGACTGCAGTGGTTTTCAGAAACTTGGCAAGAGGAAATCCAAGACAAGTGGGTCCTCTCTGTAGTAGCCCTAGGCTACAAACTAGAGTTCCAAGAGTCTCCACCATTGCGTTTTCAAAAATCAAACTTTCCTAAGGACCCAGTAAAGAAAAAGTCCTTATTTCTGGCACTGGACCGATTACTGTGTCATGGAGTGATAATAGAGGTTCCCTCAGAAGAGAGGGACATGGGGTTTTATTCAAATCTCTTTATGGTACCAAAACCAAATGGAGATGTCAAACCCATTCTAGAACTCAGGAATCTGAATCACTTCCTAAACATCTGCTCTTTTCGAATGGAGTCGATTCGGTCAGTTGTTTCCACCCTACGGGAAGAAGAGGTTCTAGCATCCATAGATATCAAGGATGCGCATCTACATTTGCCAATGTTTCCCGCTCACCAGGAGTTTCTGCGGTTTGCGGTAGAGCAGCGCCACTTTCAGTTCGTGGCCTTGCCTTTCGGGTTAGCCACCGCTCCCCAACTGTTTACAAAAGTGTTAGCCCCAGTACTATCAAGACTAAGGGGCCAGGGTATTGCAGTAATAGCATACCTAGACAACCTGCTACTGGTAGATCAGTTAATAGCAGGGTTAAGTCAAGGGGTGTCCAGAACAGTCAGTTATCTGAGACACCTGGGTTGGATTCTCAATCTAGAGAAATCATCCTTACAGCCGGTAAGAAGGCTGCAGTATTTGGGCTCGGTCATAGACACAACCCAGGAAAGGGTGTTCTTGACTCAGGCAAAGGTCAATGCTCTAAGAGAGCTGGTCCAGGCACTCAAGGCAAAGAAGGGTCCTTTCATTCGCCTTTGCATGAGACTACTAGGGAAGATGGTAGCTTCCTTCGAAGCGGTTCTCTATGCTCAGTTTCATTCAAGACTGTTGCAACACAGCATTCTGTTTTGGATTATCCAATGAATCTGGTTTCAAAGGTACGTCAGAGTCTGAACTGGTGGTTGATAACCAGGAATTTACAGAAGGGGAAATCCTTCATTTCAGTTTCCTGGAAAGTAGTAACAACGGATGCCAGCCTATGGGGCTGGGGAGCAGTTCTAGAAGAGACCACTGTTCAAGGGAAGTGGTCAGAGTCCGAGAAGACCTTGCCCATCAATATCCTAGAGGTTGCGGAATGCTCCTGTCAGGATACAATCCGACAATGCCACAGCAGTGGCCTATATCAATCACCAAGGGGGCTCCAAAAGCCACACTGCCCAAAGGGAGGTGGACCATATTCTGTCTTGAGCAGAGAAACATGTTCCTTGCCTATCTGCAGTTTACATTACAGGAGTTGAAAATTGGCAGGCAGATCTTCTGAGCTGTCAACAGTTGTTGCCGGGAGAATGGTCTCTACATCTCGATGTCTTTTTGGCAATCGGTTTTCACTGATTTATGCATTCCCTCCAGTTCAGCTGCTACCACGGCTGCTTCACAGGATCAGGGAAGCCGGTAATCTTAGTGGCCCCGGCATGTCCCAGAAGACCCAGGTTTGCAGGGATCGTGAGAATGACAGTAGGAGTCTTCGACTCTTCCAACTCATCCGGACCTGCTGTCGCAGGGATCGGTATTCCATCCTGCCTTACAAACGCTAAATTTAACGGTGTGGCTATTGAAGCCCACATTCTAAAAAATCGGGGGCTTTCAGGTTTGGTAGTAACCACCCTGATGTCAGAAAGCTGGCCTCCAGGACCATTTATTACAGGGTCTGAAAGGCCTACGTCACTTGGTGTGAAACCAAGGTTTGGCATCCTCGTAAGTATCCCATAGGAAGAATTCTGGCCTTTCTACAATTAGGAGTAGAACTGAAGCTGGCCTCGAGTACAATCAAGGGTCAGATTACAGCCTTGGCAGTATTTTTCCAAAGGCCCCTTGCTTCGCACTCTTTAG
This sequence comes from Aquarana catesbeiana, assembly GCF_042186555.1. NCBI lineage: Eukaryota > Metazoa > Chordata > Amphibia > Anura > Ranidae > Aquarana > Aquarana catesbeiana. The sequence continues at coordinate 133,367,258 of NC_133324.1, read as the reverse complement.
TCCAGCCATTCATACAAGTGGTAACTCGGATAACTCCGCCAGTTAGAATACCCTTGTGCCCATGGGATTTGAATCTGGTTTTGTCAGTGTTGCAAAGACAACCCTTTGTGAACCTATACGGAATATTCCTTTGATCTTTTTGACAAGGAAATTGGTATTCCTAGTTGCGATAACCTCTGCAAGAAAGAGTATCAGAATTGGTTGCTTTCTCCCGCTTTTCTCCTGTAAAGAGCCATACTTAATCATTCACAAGGATAAGGTGGTGCTGCGCACCCAACCTTTTTGCCAAAGGTAGTGTCTGGTTTTCATCTGAATCAAGATGTTTACTTACCTTCTTTTTTCCCAGAACCTCGTTCTGCAGAAGAAAAATTATTACACTCTCTCGATGTAGTGAGAGCAGTTAAAGCCTATCTGAAAGCGACTGCTCAGATACATTCACAAGATTTTATCAAATGGATGTAAGATGGCAGGAGGACACCGCCTTAGGACGCAGTGTGCTGTAGGTAGCAGTATAGGTCCTCACGCAGCATGCTGCAGGCAGCAGTATAGGTCCTCACGCCTGGCGGCGGCTATTTGCTTTGTGTCTCCCTCCCCTCAGGTGGCATTGCTTTTGGGACATCCCATATAGTTATTACTAAGGTGCTGTGTGTCCCGTGATGTGCGATAAAGAAAATAGAATTTTTATAACAGCTTACCTGTGAAATCCTTTTCTTGGAGTACATCACGGGACACAGAGGTCCCTCCCCTCTTATTGGGATATGTATATATTGCTTTGCTACAAAAACTGAGGTACTCCCTGTATGGGAGGGGTTATATAGGGAGGGGGACTTCCTGTTTCCTTTTTGGTTATATCAGTGTCCATTCACCTAAAGGTGGCCTATAACCCATATCGTTATTACTGTGGTGCTCTGTGTCCCGTGATGTATTCCAAGAAAAGGATTTTATAGGTAAGCTTTTATAAAAATCCTATTTTTTTCCTTCCTTTCTTCTTTCCATATCACCTGCCATTTTCAGCTGGATCAAGATGGGGCTCAGGTAAGTATAAGGGATGGCGGCTGAGGGGGGAACTGCATCCGTAATGTTTATGACCTGAATGAAAGAATGCATTAAGATAGAAAACATTCTGCCTTTAGAACCACTTTAAAGGAAACCTGTTCTGGGTCAGAGAATTAGAAATAATGAAGCCAGATATGACCAGGCAGCTAGCATTTTCATAAGGAGGCTTCTTCATTTGCTCAGCACTAGAGAAAGAACTTGAATCTTGGTTTGTTTTTGTTTTTTTTTGTTTTCAGTAAAGGAATTCACTAGTGCTACTTTTACCACTTATGGATTTATAGACAAAGCATTGTCTGTCTTGGGTTGGTTAGTACAGGTCTGCTTTAAAGGAAAGGCATAGTGTCATTATTAGGCTTTTTGGAAGCCATTTTTGATGTGACTTATACATTAGTACTTGCTATGTCATATTATCTTGATGGTGTTTCTCATCAGACAAGTGCAGTGAGCATCCAGTCAGATGTGAAATTGTATTATTTGTATCCAGTATGCATAGACCGAAAGCGCAGTCTTGTGCGAGTTGTGTATTTTGGGAAATTATTGATAATGAGCCAGTAGTTGTGTATCCAGTTTAGTTATATCCCCAGTGCAAATGTTTGACCTGGGCCAACACCAGAACCCCAAACATATACTTTCCACTTTTCTCTGCCATAAGCCATTTTTCCACAACTCACACTAACACACTTAAGTAACATGTGGTCATTTGCTGACAACCTTGTCTTCTAATTATTAGTGACCAGAATCTAGGTTCTTATTATTGTCCCTTGATTGAATTTGGACAGAGTTTGCAGTAGTGATCCTGTTTATTGGTTGCCTGTGCTGCTTTGCACACACTAACAACAATGAACTTTTTTTGCCTGTTCCATAACTGAAAATGGGGTCTGTGTAAAGGGAACACAAGTCCCTTTTCCCCAAAACATGCATCCTTCTTCCAATCCCCCAACACACACCTCAGACTCACAACCAGAACCTGAAATAACATTCCCAATGTACCAATGAGCAAACAGTATTCCACATTTGTGTACATTTGACATTTGTCCTAAGACACGTTTTCACCTTTATCACTAGGTTGAAAGAAGTTTTTCAAGTGATTGAAGGAGGCTGGTCTTAGAGTGTATGTAAAGCCAAAAATAAAAATGTTATACATTGCAGCTTACTTAGTCGTTCAATGTGGTGGCTGCAACAGTTTTCATCTTTCAAGCTTTTTTTTCTTTATTTTCTCCCTGGTGATACTGCCAGTAACACACTTTTGTCCAAGAGTGACAACACTTACTCATGTTACTGTATTTATGGATGAGCAATATTCTCACCCTAGGACAGGACTACATATTACCTTCCCTCTCGTTTTCTTTACTGTAGTGAGAGGTGCAGCACAGGCAGAAGGTACAGGAAGTCACTAGATCACAAGATTTCTGTTTTCCTTTCTCCTGAATAGTTATATCAAAACACTTTCATTTTATCTTTAACCACTTAAGCCCCGGACCATTTGGCTGCCCAAAGACCAGAGCACTTTTTGCGATTCGGCACTGCGCCGCTTTAACTGACAATTTTGCGGTCGTGCGACATGGCTCCCAAACAAAATTGACTTCCTTTTTTCCCCACAAATAGAACTTTCTTTTGGCGGTATTTGATCACGTCTGCGTTTTTTCTTTTTTGCGCTATAAACAAAAAAATAGCGACAATTTTGAAAAAAGCATTTTTTAAAACTTTTTGCTATAATAAACATCCCCCAAAAATATATTAAAAAAAAATTATTTTCCTCAGTTTAGGCCGATTTGTATTCTTCTACATATTTTTGGTAAAAAAAAATCGCAGTAAGCGTTTGGTCTGCGCAAAAGTTACAGCGTCTACAAAATAGGGGATAGTTTTATGGCATTTTTATTAATTTTTTTTTTTATTGTAATGGCAGCGATCAGCGATTTTTATCGTGACTACAACATTATGGCGGACAGATCGGACACTTTTGGCGTGATTTTGGGACCATTCACATTTATACAGCGATCAGTGCAATTAAAAATGCATTGATTACTGTGTAAATGTGACTGGCAGTGAAGGGGTTAACCACTAGGTGGCAGTGTAGGGGTTAAGTGTGTCCTAGGGAGTGATTCTTCCTGTGGGGGGATGGGCTATGTGTGACACGACACTGATCACCGTTCCCGATTACAGGGAGCTGTGATCAGTGTCACTAGGCAGAACAGGGAAATGCTTGTTCACATTAGCATTTCCCTGTTCCTCCTCTCCGTGGAACGATCGCGGGTATCCCAGCGGACATCGGGTCCGCGGGACCTGCGATCACACGGAGGTTGCGGTGTGTGCGCGCGTCCGCAAACCGCTTCTTAAAGGGCAATGTAAAGGTACATTAATCTGCCTGTATGTGCCCTTCTGCCGACACATATCGGCGTGAGCCAGTCGGCAAACGGTTAAGGAATCATGCACACTGGACATTTTTGGATGTTTTTACAGCTGCTGTTTTTGTTTTTAGATGTTTTTTTCTACAGTCAATAAACTCTCCAGCACATTATCCTATGTGTTATCAACTGTTTTTGGATATAAAAAAAAAACTAGTGGGTTCTGAGAGGCGTTTTTCAGCTGTAAAAATGATCTAACGTCAGAAAAGCCAGTAAACGCTCAAAAACGGGGCTCAACGGCGTTTTTTAAAGTTTTTGATCCATTGAAAAAAAAAAAACACTATTGCAAAAACATTGAAAAACTCACTGCAAAGCTACTGGCAATATTATAACGTTAATATAACTTCCAGTGTGCATGAGGCCTAAAAGACTAAAAGCTAGCAAAAAAGAGATGTTTATTTTTGGGGTTTGTATACATTTTAAGGACACTATTTTGCCTGTGGAATGCAGCAGAAATGAGGGGGTAACAGCTGTCCCACCTCAGTAACGTGGGTTTATTTATCTTGTCTGGAGTATGTCCAGCTTTGGGTCATTTTATGACTTATGTTTACCAAAGTGACATGCGGAAGTGACTCACATTTGAAATCAATACTGGAACGTTCGGTTTCCTATAACAGCATTCTGCTGGGAAGTTTTAGGACATGCACGAAATGACCTTAATGACGCACACTAGACAATGTCCTTTTAGCTGACGGCACCCATATTTTTTGATGCAGCTCTGTGAAAACTTTGAATTGTGAAGGGTAGTTATACAGTATCGTGTCACAAAAAGATGCAATTCTTTCTGGTAGCAAATGTCCAGAGAACAGTAGACACGTTAAAGTTTATATATAAACCTCAGTTCACAGCCGGGCTCATTCACACTTGCTTAAAAGCATGGCTTTGGACACACTTTGTTAAAGCTCTCTGAACGCCAGTCAAAGCTTTTTTTCACTCAATAAAATGGTTAGCTTACAGTCCTGTTTACACCTTGCTTTTGCTTTGCTTCAAAATGTATATCCCATGTAGCTTTAGTGGTGCTTCAAATCGTCTTCAAAGCCTCCATAGAAGTCTATGGCAAAGCTCGCTTTAAGCACTTGCAGCTTTTGAGAGGCTTTAGCTGCGCTTTGTTTTGGAGGTACTGCAGGTATGAGATATCAACACACACAGGGCATCTGCCAAGCTTCATTAAAGCATCATCGAAGCACACAGAAGCATCAAAAACACCTCAAAAAGCATTGAAGCAGTAGCCATTTTGATGTGTGTTTAAAATGGAAGCAAATGTAAATGAGCCCTTAGAGGGTAAAAAGCATTGACTGCAAGGAAGCACATAGGCATGCATGAACAAAGTGACAGGGATAACAAAGGGGATAACGATCCTGCGTCTTGGAGACCAGGGGAACGTTCATTTTATTCCCTGTACTTGTAAGTACAAAATATCTACAAGGGTTTCAGCAGGATAATAAAACAGTCGAAGAGAGCGGCAAGGGTGAGTAACAGCAGAAAATAGGGGTTTCATTAAGAGAACCTGTCACATGAGAAGTGACCTCTTCACTTTTCCTGGGTAGCATTAGCAGTATACTGAGTGACTCTAGTTGATCTTTAAAAAATGAATATCTATATTTTTATTTGCAGTAAGCTGCCATATGATGTGACAACGGAGCAGGCGCTATCTCACCCTGAAGTGATTAACAGACTGGAATCTTCAATACAAAGCTTACGTACTGTGACAGATAAAGTTCTTCAGTCCATAATCTCATCTATGGAACTCATACCGTGAGTTGTCTCTCAGTTTGCAAGATGGGCTTTGTGTTTGAATGCAGAACTACACAAAAGTGTGTGCTTGCTCTAAATTAGCTTTTGTATCTGAGAACCCTTTCACCGGCTTAGTGTCTCATGTCCCAGCATAGATGCAACTAGAGGATCATGTTGAATCTGTGCTGGCTGCACTCTAGAAGCTTTTAAAGTAGCTCAAACTTCTTAGTAGGGTTGGCCTTGTCCACAAAAACACAAAGTATGCTCATTGCAGCCTCAAGCACAAGACGCAAATACATTTTTAGCTGCAGATTTGTATTTCACTCGCATTTGGCACAGTGCAATGGACAGAAATGATGTGCAAAAATCTATTTGACTGTCATATTCAGTACTCTACCTTATGTATAGATTTATACTTACCTGTGTGTGTATAGCTGGAAAAAGATTATCTATCTTTTCCATTGTCTTTTGCACTGTTTGCTGCTAAGTGCAAGAGAAGTTTTGAAATATCTCTATTTTATCTTTAAAAATAAATAAACTGGGCAACAGTACACAGCATGGAAAAAGAAGTATGCCTTACATTGGAAAGAAGTGTGTATGTGTGTATATGTGCATGTGTGTGTGTGTGTGTGTATATATACACACACGCACACCAATCAGACATAACTTTATGATCACCCACCTGGAGGCATAGACACCACTAGACCTCTGAAGGTATGCAGTGGTATCTGGCACCAAGCCATCAGTAGAAGATCCTTTTAAGTCCTGTAATTTGCGTGGTGGGGCCTCCATGGGTTGGATTTGTTTTTCCAGCACATATCACATATGCTCGATAGGCAGCACCTGTTATTCTGCTGAAAGAGTCCACTTGCATCAGGGAATACCGTTTCCATTAAGGGGTGTACCTGGTTAGCAACAATGTTTAGGTAGGTAAAACGTGTCAAGTAACATCCACATGAATGGCAGGATCCAAATTTTCCCAGCAGAACATTGCCCAGAGCATCACACTGTGTCTGTCAGCTCGTCTTCTTCCCATATTGCATCCTTGTGCTATCTCCTACCCTGGTAAACAGCATACACGCACCTGGCTATCCACATGATGTAAAAGAAATTGTGAATCATCAGACCAGGCCACCTTCTCCCATTGCTCTGTGGTCCAGTTCTGATGCTCGGATGCCCATTGTAGGCACTTTAGGCTGTGGACACGGGTCAGCATGGGCACTCTGCCTGGTCTGCAACTACGTTTCCCCATGTGCAACAAACCACAATACCCATTTTTTAGTTTAATTGAAGGATGGTGCGCTGCCAAATATGAATGTAGAAGCAAATTCATACCCAATTCACCACATCCCGATAATAAATTTTGAAAGATAGAGAGGAAAGAACCCTGGGATGGTACGGGTGAAGGGGTATGAGATATAAATGAGTGAGCCTGGGTGGGAGGAAGGGAAACGTACTAAATAATGTGATTGGTATGAGAAGTGCCCAAAAATAGTAAAAATATATACTTTATTGGAATATACAAAAAAAATATTAAAATAGTGAACAATACATACAAAATACCTAGACCACATAAATGAGCATACTGGTTAGAGGAAGCATACATATATGTGGTACATAGGAGCCCAACATGTTTCGGATAAGAGAAAATTCAGTTCCTTCTTCAGGGGTTTCCTGTAAGGATTATTGTATGATCTGGGGGAGGTACATAGATAAAACATACCAATCATTAGTGTATATATATATATATATATATATATATATATATATATATATATATATATATATATATATATATATATATATATACACATGTAATGGGCGTATATCATAGGTATAGAAGGTGAAAAAACAGAGTTTATGAAGGCAAAGAAAAAAAAAATATATATATATATATATATAATAAGTGGAGAATAAAATAGAATAAGAGTGAAAATAGAAGTGTAGGAAAACAATAAAATAGGAGCTCTAAATAAACCAGGGATTCAAAGTAGTATGTAATATTGAGGGGACTTACTCGTTCAAAAAGTTAGCTGCATATCAAGGCTGGACTATAGTCTGACAGTCTGCCAAATGGTACTTCAGATCATCATCATTGTAGCATCAATTACACGTCATGTTTGGGTGTGAGAGGCCATGTATGGATTTATATGATGGAAGGCCTGGAATTGAAGGTGGTGTAGAAACTTTCTGATGTATAGCAAGGGGAGATCATTGAAGCCATACAGATACGGTGAGGCACGCCAAAACACCAGCGTCCACAAGGAACAACAAATAGGAGGAGGGGAATGTACCTCCCTACGTATAGAAAATAATAATGAAATATAAATATCAAAAGTTCGTGGGTTGACAAAAATCTATCAAGAAATGAGTGTCAAATATACAATGTGTGTAATTAATATGGTTATATCCATCTGGACCCTGCTGTCAGGTTGGGGTTATATCAAAGGGATATGATGTAAGCCTATATATATATAGATTAATATGATACTTGGACAAGTATGTAAAGGTGATAGGAATATGATGTAAGCCTATATATATAGATTAATATGATACTTGGACAAGTATGCAAAGGTGATAGGTGCATTGGCCTGATATAGATCAGTTATCCTGTATCAGCCATGTCCTGTAGTGCATAGCATGCAAACAAATCTTTTATGTGGGTAAGGTGGGTCAATGGTAATATTCTCAATATATAAGACTCTCTACCAGTATAGCCACAGGCAAGAATGTAACATTGCATGAGTAAGTGTGTTAAGTTAGATGTTAAAATCTAATGCTTACTTGAAGTTTGTAGAGTGTACGGGACCACGACCTCCTCCTAGAAATTCAATCTAGGTATGCAGCACAGCAATGTGTTTGCATTTGGAGGTTTTCAAAGATCAGCTGGATGGGGGTAATCCCGCCTGTATTGGGCGGGGAGTGTATGTTCCTAACAATTGTCATTGGTGCAGCAGGGGGCAGGTGGGGTCCGACGTCACTACCCCTCCGCTGATCAGTGTCAGCAGAGGAGGTATTGTGCGCCGGAAAGTTGTTCCCCCGGCGCGGCGGCGCCCAGCGTCCACCGCGTCAAAAGGCGCAGTGACGTCAGACGTCGCGGCGCCGCCGACACGAGAGAGGAGGACTCAATATAGGCTGTCCTGGATGGCGGCCGTATCGCGCATGTGCGAGCGGCGGACCAATTGGGCAGCCGAGAGTCCTAGGTACGGCTCCACTATCAGAGGATGTGGAGCCTACCTGTGCCGGGGGACATAATGCTGGCAATTAACGTGATCTAACCGATCCTAGGGCAATCAATCCCCTGTGAAGCAGACCGTCCAAACATGTCAAATTTTGTAGTGTATACCAAATGATATTGTAAGCTAAAGAAAAAACAGCAAAATGTCAGACCAAGTGCAGCCCTGAACCTGTAAATTGATACATACATAGGACATGGATAGTCGAAATTATTAATGGTATATACAAGCAGTAAGTGTAACATACAATAATGTACTAAATTGCCATATGATGGAATACAACTTATTTATAAAAATAACAATAAAGATAGTATTATCAAGTCGATATATAGTTCATATCTCATGTGATAAACATAGTAATGCATTTGTACAGTATTTGTTAATCTATATAACAGAAACCTTTTGAAAAAAGACTCAAATTATAACATATGCTGTAAGTTTCATGTATGGAATAGTATGTGGTTATGATTGAAAGGCAGACTTTTGCTAGATGGCTTGTCAGTAAGGTCAAATTAAGTGGCTATAGGTCCCACTTGTAACCCCCTGACGTAAAGCCTTGTAGAAACGGTTTAAAGCTTAATATTTCGTTTAGGCCTGGGGGTGAGGTGGCATTCAAATTTGCAATCCATCTCATCTCCCGTTGGAGAAGCAATTTATTTAGATCCCCACCTCTAAAAGTCTGGTGGATGCGATCCAAGGCTAAGACTGAGATCCTGGGGAAGCGTTCATTATGAACTAACCTTATGTGGCGGCCCCATGGGGAGTCTGGATCTTTCGATTTCATAGCCGCTATATGTCGGTATAGGCGCTTACAAAGTTTCTGGATAGTTTTGCCAACATAGAAACAACCACACTCGCACTGTATAAAATACACTACGAGTGTGGTCTGGCAATTAACGTAATGCCTTGGGGAGAATGTCCACCCATTAGGGAGGCGTGGATTTTTGTTAGTGTTAATATATTTGCAGTAACCACACGACCCACATGGAAAGATGCCAAGTGTGTTGCACGGGTCGCCACGGGTCAGTCCCTTGAACTCGGTCTTGACCAGACGATCTCCAACCGAAGTGTTACGTCTGAAAGTAATTAAGGGGTTGGGGGAAACAAAGGGGCCCACTAGAGGGTCATTAGTTAACACATGCCAATACCTAGCAAAAATCTGCCTGGCCTTATTAAAGGCTCGTTTTAAACACCTATGGCTATAGCCTCTATCCAAGAGGCGACTTTTTAGAGCTCTGGCTTCACACAAGAAATCGTCATTGTTAGAGCAGTTTCTTTTTATCCTGAGGAATTGGCTAAATGGGATAGAGTTGATTAATGGTCTTGGGTGGAAACTATCCGAGTGTAGAATAGTGTTCCCGGATGTTGGTTTGCGGTGGAGTTTGCAAGCCAGAGAGTTGTTTGTGTTCTTGAATATCTCAACGTCCAGAAAGGTAATTGAGGTATGGTCATAAGTCATAGTGAACTTTAAGTTAAATTCATTGCGGTTGAGTGTAGTTAGAAAATCATGAAGTAAATCAACTGGTCCCTCCCACAAAATGAGGATGTCATCGATGTACCTGCGCCACATGGTAATATGGCGCAGGTACATCGAGAGATCCCCATCGTTGAACAGGGTCTTTTCCCATTCCCCCAGGTACAGATTGGCGTAGCCAGGGGCACAATAAGTGCCTATGGCTACGCCCTGCACCTGGAGGAAGTATTGTCCGTGAAAACTAAAGACATTGTGTTGGAGAATGTAATCCAATGCCTGTAATATAAAGTCATTGAATGCTTTCTCAGAGGGGATAGTTTGTGACAGAATCCGTTGGATGCACGCCAAGCCCTTGCTGTGCGGTATAGAGCTATACAATGTTTCAACATCGATAGAGACCAGGGTAGTATGGTCAGATACTTGGATTCCATTAATGATTTGGAGTAGGTGGATCGTGTCCCTTATGTAAGATGGTAAAGACGACACTAATGGTCTGAAGTGTTCATCGACTACTTTAGATACGTTTTCAGTAATGGAACCGTTGCCCGACACAATGGGTCTGCCGGGTGGGTCTTTGTGGTTTTTATGTATTTTGGGGAGGGAATAGAATGTGGGGATCACTGGAAATGCAGTGCGGATGGATTTCCACATCTGGTTGGAAATGATATTATTGTTCAATGCTCGGTCAACTCGTTAAATCGAGTAATTGTTTGGAATTCAATAGGTCTGTACCAATCTGTGTTGTTCAATATGTTCAATATTGAACAACACAGATTGGTACAGACCTATTGAATTCCAAACAATTACTCGATTTAACGAGGAATTTTATATTCTCGTTGACCGAGCATTGAACAATAATATCATTTCCAACCAGATGTGGAAATCCATCCGCACTGCATTTCCAGTGATCCCCACATTCTATTCCCTCCCCAAAATTCATAAAAACCCCAAAGACCCACCCGGCAGACCCATTGTGTCGGGCAATGGTTCCATTACTGAAAACTTATCTAAAGTAGTCGATGAACACTTCAGACCATTAGTGTCGTCTTTACCATCTTACAACAGGGACACGATCCACCTACTCCAAATCATTAATGGAATCCAAGTATCTGACCATACTACCCTGGTCTCTATCGATGTTGAAACATTGTATAGCTCTATACCGCACAGCAAGGGCTTGGCATGCATCCAACGGATTCTGTCACAAACTATCCCCTCTGAGAAAGCATTCAATGACTTTATATTACAGGCATTGGATTACATTCTCCAACACAATGTCTTTAGTTTTCACGGACAATACTTCCTCCAGGGGCACTTGTTGTGCCCCTGGCTACGCCAATCTGTACCTGGGGGAATGGGAAAAGACCCTGTTCAACTATGGGGATCTCTCGATGTACCTGCGCCATATTACCATGTGGCGCAGGTACATCGATGACATCCTCATCTTGTGGGAGGGACCAGTTGATTTACTTCATGATTTTCTAACTACACTCAATCGCAATGAATTTAACTTAAAGTTCACTATGACTTATGACCATACCTCAATTACCTTTCTGGACGTTGAGATATTCAAGAACACAAAAAACTATCTGGCTTGCAAACTCCACCGCAAACCAACATCCGGGAACACTATTCTACACTTGGATAGTTTCCACCCAAGACCATTAATCAACTCTATCCCATTTAGCCAATTCCTCAGGATAAAAAGAAACTGCTCTAACAATGACGATTTCTTGCGTGAAGCCAGAGCTCTAAAAGTCGCCTCTTGGATAGAGGCTATAGCCATAGGTGTTTAAAACGAGCCTTTAATAAGGCCAATAGCCGGGACAGACAGGAATTAATACAACCACGTAGCAGATGCAATCGTGATAATAGTCCCTACATCAGGATAATCACTACGTTTTCAAATGAACATACAGAGATAAGGCAGATTTTTGCTAGGTATTGGCATGTGTTAACTAATGACCCTCTAGTGGGCCCCTTTGTTTCCCCCAACCCCTTAATTACTTTCAGACGTAACACTTCAGTTGGAGATCGTCTGGTCAAGAGCGAGTTCAAGGGACTGACCCGTGGCGACCCGTGCAACACACTTGGCACCTTTCCATGTGGGTCGTGTGGTTACTGCAAGTATATTAACACTAACAAAAATCCACGCCTCCCTAATGGGTGGACATTCTCCCCAAGGCATTACGTTAATTGCCAGACCACACTCGTAGTGTATTTTATACAGTGCGAGTGTGGTTGTTTCTATGTTGGCAAAACTATCCAGAAACTTTGTAAGCGCCTATACCGACATATAGCGGCTATGAAATCGAAAGATCCAGACTCCTCATGGGTCCGCCACATAAGGTTAGTTCATAATGAACGCTTCCCCAGGATCTCAGTCTTAGCCTTGGATCGCATCCACCAGACTTTTAGAGGTGGGGATCTAAATAAATTGCTTCTCCAACGGGAGATGAGATGGATTGCAAATTTGAATGCCACCTCACCCCCAGGCCTAAACGAAATATTAAGCTTTAAACCGTTTCTACAAGGCTTTACGTCAGGGGGTTACGAGTGGGACCTATAGCCACTTAATTAGACCTTACTGACAAGCCATCTAGCAACAGTCTGCCTTTCAATCATAATCACATACTATTCCATACATGAAACTTACAGCATATGTTATAATTTGAGTCTTTTTTCAAAAGGTTTCTGTTATATAGATTAACAAATACTGTACAAATGCATTACTATGTTTATCACATGAGATATGAACTATATATCGACTTGATAATACTATCTTTATTGTTATTTTTATAAATAAGTTGTATTCCATCATATGGCAATTTAGTACATTATTGTATGTTACACTTACTGCTTGTATATACCATTAATAATTTCGACTATCCATGTCCTATGTATGTATCAATTTACAGGTTCAGGGCTGCACTTGGTCTGACATTTTGCTATTTTTTCTTTAGCTTACAATATCATTTGGTATACACTACAAAATTTGACATGTTTGGACGGTCTGCTTCACAGGGGATTGATTGCCCTAGGATCGGTTAGATCACGTTAATTGCCAGCATTATGTCCCCCGGCACAGGTAGGCTCCACATCCTCTGATAGTGGAGCCGTACCTAGGACTCTCGGCTGTCCAATTGGTCCGCCGCTCGCACATGCGCGATACGGCCGCCATCCAGGACAGCCTATATTGAGTCCTCCTCTTTCGTGTTGGCGGCGCCGCAACGTCTGACGTCACTGCGCCTTTTGACGCGGTGGACGCTGGGCGCCGCCGCGCCGGGGGAACAACTTTCCGGCGCACAATACCTCCTCTGCTGACACTGATCAGCGGAGGGGTAGTGACGTCGGACCCCACCTGCCCCCTGCTGCACCAATGACAATTGTTAGGAACATACACTCCCCGCCCAATACAGGCGGGATTACCCCCATCCAGCTGATCTTTAAAAACCTCCAAATGCAAACACATTGCTGTGCTGCATACCTAGATTGAATTTCTAGGAGGAGGTCGTGGTCCCGTACACTCTACAAACTTCAAGTAAGCATTAGATTTTAACATCTAACTTAACACACTTACTCATGCAATGTTACATTCTTGCCTGTGGCTATACTGGTAGAGAGTCTTATATATTGAGAATATTACCATTGACCCACCTTACCCACATAAAAGATTTGTTTGCATGCTATGCACTACAGGACATGGCTGATACAGGATAACTGACCTATATCAGGCCAATGCACCTATCACCTTTGCATACTTGTCCAAGTATCATATTAATCTATATATATAGGCTTACATCATATTCCTATCACCTTTACATACTTGTCCAAGTATCATATTAATCTATATATATATATATATATATATATATATATATATAGGCTTACATCATATCCCTTTGATATAACCCCAACCTGACAGCAGGGTCCAGATGGATATAACCATATTAATTACACACATTGTATATTTGACACTCATTTCTTGATAGATTTTTGTCAACCCACGAACTTTTGATATTTATATTTCATTATTATTTTCTATACGTAGGGACGTACATTCCCCTCCTCCTATTTGTTGTTCCTTGTGAACGCTGGTGTTTTGGCGTGCCTCACCGTATCTGTATGGCTTCAATGATCTCCCCTTGATATACATCAGAAAGTTTCTACACCACCTTCAATTCCAGGCCTTCCATCATATAAATCCATACATGGCCTCTCACACCCAAACATGACGTGTAATTGATGCTACAATGATGATGATCTGAAGTACCATTTGGCAGACTGTCAGACTATAGTCCAGCCTTGATATGCAGCTAACTTTTTGAACGAGTAAGTCCCCTCAATATTTCATACTACTTTGAATCCCTGGTTTATTTAGAGCTCCTATTTTATTGTTTTCCTACACTTCTATTTTCACTCTTATTCTATTTTATATATATATATATATATATATATATATATATATATATATATATATATATATATATATATATATATATATATATATATATATATATATATATATATATATATATATATATATATATATAATTTTTTTTTTTTTTTTTTCCTTTGCCTTCATAAACTCTGTTTTTTCACCTTCTATACCTATGATATACGCCCAATACATGCGCATATATACTAATGATTGGTATGTTTTATCTATGTACCTCCCCCAGATCATACAATAATCCTTACAGGAAACCCCTGAAGAAGGAACTGAATTTTCTCTTATCCGAAGCATGTTGGGCTCCTATGTACCACATATATGTATGCTTCCTCTAACCAGTATGCTCATTTATGTGGTCTGGGTATTTTGTATGTATTGTTCACTATTTTAATATTGTTTTTGTATATTCCAATAAAGTATATATTTTTACTATTTTTGGGCACTTCTCATACCAATCACATTATTTAGTACGTTTCCCTTCCTCCCACCCAGGCTCACTCATTTATATCTCTTACCCCTTCACCCGTACCATCCCAGGGTTCTTTCCTCTCTATCTTTCACAATACCCATTTTTTCATCAACTTCAGGAAATCATGCTTACTTGCTGCCTAATATATCCCACTGACTTTCAGATGCCATTGTAACAAGATAATCAGTGTTATTCGCTTAAACTATGAGTGGTCATAAAGTTATGGATGATCAGTGTATTTTAGAATTCTTGTGGGACAAACATTTACAAGTTGTAACAAGCACTTTGTTTAGGTCAAAGTACACAATTGACAGCTGTATATAGAGGCAGAACTACCTAAAGATTTCTTTATGATTTATTTCTCTGAAATGACAACTATGACTATTCATGCCTGCAGATTCTGATATGATCAGTTTACTTTTATAGTCGCACTACATAAAAATCAGAAAGTATACTGTATTTGTACAGGAAACTCAGGGCATATATGTACAATGATACTAACAGTGGTACTGGTAGTATTTTGTCATTTATTTACTAGTAATTTACTGTATGACTAGTCACCTCAGGCTTTCACCACCACTTGGTCCCTGATTTACTACTGTGATTATATTATTGTGGAATGTACTGCACATACACCATACATAATGAAGGCTAAGTACTATGAGCTGGAAAACATTAAAGTAGACCAAATATCTACTTGGAAGTAAACTTGCACATTGCACAGTCCCATGGTTTTGCCCCAAAACATAGCCATAAATGCAATTGATTGTGTAGAAACATCTAATATTCGAAAGACAAATACAGTATACACAAATCTGATCCCAAGTACTTTTTGGACAGAAGTGCCTAGGCAGACCTCTGCTTTCCCAATGTATTTAGGGAGATGGTCGTCAAGCTTCCTCCACACCGTCCTATAATCTGACATGAAACCGTGCATCCGCTGATTCCTCTAGCATAGTTTTTCCTGGTGCTAACACTACAGAAATGTGTGGATAGTCCTGGAGAAAAGCTATGACAATGCCTGTATTATAATGAATCTCTGTATGGTCAGTGCTGCTCAGAAGTGTCCTGAGACTCTGTAGCTCAAATAACTTCAAATCTAAATAGCTTACTAAACTGACTTAATTTCCTTTCTAAAGCTATGGAATGAGATATGTGGCCAAGGTTCTGAAAAATTCCTTACATGAAAAATTCCCAGATGCAACAGAAGATGAACTATTAAAGGTTAGTATGTTTACTAACTGGTGGTTATTATACAGGATTTATTTAGCGCCAACAGTTTTGCGCAGCGCTTATTATTATTATTATACAGGATTTATATAGCGCCAACAGCAGGATGTGCTCCCTGCTTAGTAGTGCTTGTGCTTTAATGGTCCTTCCTCTCAATGCTATTTCATCATTCTGCTAAATCCTAAATAATGTTTTTTCAGTAGTTATGCAGCAAAGGTGCTATCTGAATTTTTCTCATGCTCTAGATACATTTACTGTGTGTGTATATATGTATGTATGCGTGTGTGTGTGTGTGTATGTATGTATGTATATATATATATATATATATATAAAATCATAGTATTATTATTCAGGATTTATATAGCTCCAGCCGTTTGCGCAGCGCTTTACAACATTAGGGCAGACAGTACAGTTACAATACAATTCAGTACAGGAGGAATCCGAGGGTCCTGCTCGTTAGAGCTGGTTTTATCAGTATTTAGATATGAACATTATAGTGGGGTAAAAAAAGGTGTACCATTAGACTGATGGCTTTAAGGGACTCCTACCCTAAATGTGTTGCTTCCATTAAAGTTTAACTCTAGACAAATCACTAAATGCACAGATGTTAAATATATAAGGAAGCTGCCAAAGGATTTCTATTTTTGTCTGCCAATTCTCAAGCTTTCATAGCCCTGCCAGACCACACAAACGTGTATGGTACCACTTTTAAGGAATACTGTGGTGTCTTCTCTACCCCCAGCCTACTGAATGGACAGTGAAAGAGCAGCAGTAGGCCGATGAGAGGCACTGTGCCCTGTGCATTCAGGGACAGGTACCCGCCCCCACATGGATATCAAATTGGGAGCAGGGACACAGCCACTGCAACCCAATTGACATCAATGGGACAGGCTGCACTGGGATACACAGAACAAAAGTGCATCCCCGTGTGGGTAAACACAGCCCTCCACGGGTGTACACTTTAGTACGCCCCATGTGCATGAGGCCTAAGAGGGTACACGAGACTTTGAAAAGCACGTTTCTATTAAACAAAACATTGTTTTGTATTGTTGCTTCTTCTGAATAGTACTTGCTAGAGAAGGACAGCCACAAGGCTGGTACATTATTTTATAACCACAATTTAGGAGTGGTAAATTTTGGCATATATATATCTCCCAACATGAACAAAATTCAGAAATCAAAGACAGCCAAAATAGAACTAAAAAAATGTTGTCGCTCCAGGCCACAGCACTGCAAAGCAGCGCTGGCAGTCATGGAGCCACCATGTTGGCTGGACTTTATTTTTACATTCTTATTCTTTGTTGATGTCCTTTTTCCTGTAGATTGTTGGAAACCTCCTTTATTACCGGTACATGAACCCTGCTATAGTGGCCCCAGATGGATTTGACATAATTGACATGACAGCTGGTGGTCAGATTCATCCAGACCAGAGAAGGAACCTCGGTTCTGTTGCCAAAGTGCTTCAGCATGCTGCTTCCAATAAGCTATTTGATGGAGAAAATACTCACCTGTCTTCCATGAACAACTACCTGTCTCAAACCCACCAGAAGTTCAGGTACATATGTTTGCCTGATATTATTCTCGCCATGTCCTACTCTTAAATAATTTAGAAAAATGCTGCTTATGTAATCATTACCAATCTGTATCCCATAAATAAAAAAAATACAACACGCAGAACCAGGGAAGTTGTGGGAACCTTTGGTCTGAGGGGATACACTCAACCAGTTAGTCCATTCATGGTAGAGGCCGATTTCTGAAGGCTGTATCATACATAGTGTGCCTTGATTGATGGGACACACCTTCCAATCTTCCAACATAAACTTCCTTTGCCACTCTCAGCATTTGGCCACATGGCATCCCAGAGCAGCCAAGGAAGTTGGCACTGTCAGACTTTCTTTTTCCAGACATTGTGGCTGTAGATCTGAATGGGGGGAGAAGATGGCTAAATAACCCCCAGCATGAGTCATTGACTGTGGATTCCAGTGTTATCAACATTTAAATTGTTGAATATATCCACACAGGGTGACCCACCCAAGATAAATTTTGTTGTACTATAGTATCCCATTACATACCTTATTTTAAACCCAGTGATGTCATAGGGGGCCTTTGTGCTTCTCTATGCAATACAGGCAGATCATGCTGTACTTAGCATCTTAAATGCAGGAAGTTATGTTAATGCCTATATGGGAAAATTAAATTAAATCCAGTGAATGAAAGAGGGTGGGTCAGGGACAGATTAGCCTAGCAGAGTTGCTAAATGATGCTTGATGTAACCTAATTTCGGCACAGGAGAGGAGCATGTACAACTGCAGAAAGGTAATGCTGAAGGTCAGCTTTAAGCAAAAAGATACAACAAACATAAATAGCATGGTCATTTTTGGTTTTATGTGATGTATGATTTGCATATGATAACAAACCTGTGACAGACTCACCCGGGACAGAGGCCATTGGAGGTGACTGAACGCAAGCCTCTTGCCAACAGATTATGGGCCATGGATTTTAAGGGAACAATACTCTGCAAGGTGAATTAGAAATCCAGTCTGATCTGTACTAATCAGACTAAATTGTGTATATATGTATATATTGTATGTTGTCTCATTCTTTTGTGGACTCTTTGCTGTGGTCATTTGGAATGTGTGTCCCTGTAGAGGGAGGGGGGGATTCCTCCAGCAGCCCCCCTGCTGATAAGACTGATTCATACGGTTGGGACACATACTCTGAGGAGATGCTGGTGTCATCAACTCCAACTACCTGTCTTGTTGTCTGCTATAATGTGTTTAATGTAAATGAGTCTAGTCTGGCTTACCACAGGTTCTAAGGGTATTCCACAATAGCATGGTCATTTTTGGTTTTATGTGATGTATGATTTGCATATGATAACAAACCATTTACATTTTTAATTTAGGAAATTCTTTCAAGCTGCTTGTGAAGTTCCAGAACCAGAGGAGAAATTCAATATTGATGAGTATTCTGACCTGGTGACACTAAGCAAGCCTATCATATACATCTCAATAGAAGAGATCATCAATACCCATTCAGTAAGTAGCTAAAGTGATTCCCGGTATATGCACATCTGTGTGTGTATAGCATAACTGCCAAATCTAGAAAACCATTTCACTCCTACAAGCAGGTTTTTATTTTATTATAAAGAGTTCTTGGAAGGACAACATCTAACGGAAAACCCATTTTACCTATGTTCAGTCCTTGTCAGCTATGGTAGTTGCTGGTCCCAGGTCTAGCATGGTAGTGCACTGATTAGAAATGGTACTGTAGCCTGGGTTCTGTTTCTACCATGGAAACTATCTGCATGAAGTTTGCATTGCCTTGATTTCCTCCGAAGACTGGATTTTCTTTTGTTGCACTTTAAAGTGGTTGTAAATCTGAGACATTAAATATGGACAATGCATATCCTTCTATAGTGTGTACTTGTCTCAATCCAGAGCACTAAGTGTTATATCTGTATGCTGCTTCCTTCCTCTGCTTTCTGAATGAGTCACTTCTGACATGTTTTCCTGACCCCCCCCCCAAAAAAAAAAAAGATGACAGGGGAGGCAACTCCAGCACACAGCCTGTAGTTGACAGCATCAGCTCTGTTCCTGTGTGCTGTGTGGAGGGGGTGTTTCCCTTCCCTCCAATCATCTCTCAGCTTTACTCACTGAGCTCTGCAGAGTGTAATTTCAGCTCCCCACCCTCTGCTTTCTGGATGCTTAGATAAGTTATAAATATTATGCACTTTGGATGTAGAGAAGACTGCAGATAAACAGGTACAACTTATGTAGGAGGATTTGTTTTATCTGTATATCACCTAGACATGTGCACAACAAAAAAAAATTTGTTTAGTTTCTTTACGTTTCCGCTGACTCCTAACGATTCGTAATTGCGTAAGATGCAAGGTTTCATATTCGGACTCGTTCTGTTGGATGGGAACTAAAGCTGCATTTTAATAATTTCAAACAGCCAGGCAGGCTTATTGCAAAAGAGATATACTATGTTTCTTCTTGAATAAAACCAACTTACCTGCCTGATTGCAATCTTATATTAAATGTGCACTGACCTGCACTTGTGCAGCTCAGCGTTCATTCTTGGTACACTACATTAGCACTGAAATAAATGACTCCCCTGTGCATGGACGGGAATCGTGTCATTCCCCCACCAATCAAAACAGGTGACAACACATGTGGAAGAAACCTGTGGACAAGCTGTCAGCACCCAGTGAGGCATCTACCAGTCAATGGATCACCATAGGATGTCTTTTCTCAGTAAAGAGCCTGCCTGCTCACAATTTTTCAATTTTTTTTTTATTTTTTTTTTTTAGTTTAGCACTGCTTTAAATTTTCTGTTAATAATTTGTATCCCTTCTGTAATATCAGAACTTCACCCACACATATTTCTGTACACACTGAAGGAGGTCACAGACAGCTGACATTATGTCATTGCCTTCTGTAACAGTATTTATTGTTTTGAACTGTAGGGTCCAGATTACAACATTGGTCTTCATTCCTAATCTCACATAGACGTTTTACTATTCTTCATTCCCGTCTTGGGTGTGACCTGCACTGGAGCATTGCATGGCTGCTCCGGCACTTAGTAATACATTCCATGGTATCCATAATTAATAACATGTATTCAAAACAGATGTTAAAGACTTGTAGTACCGGTCTTTTTACAGCAATAAATTTTAAAAGAATTCAGTCTCAGACATAGGACTGGCCTTGGTTTTCTAAAGAGGAAACTCGCAAATCCTGTTTGTTTGTTCCGTATAACATTCTTTATTCACAAGTAGATTCTTTATTTCCCATATTTTTGCAAAACTGGAAAATTACACAGTCCTCTAAAGAGTCTATAGAGCCATTACATCAGAGTCTGCTCACAAAGGCACTTCTAATATAACACAGACCTAAAACCAGAACCAGTGTAGAGTCAGTTTGGTGAGACACTGGTAAACCTACCAGTTGGATTGTGAGAGGAAACTTTAGCACTTGGGTGAACATCAATGCAAACATAGGGAGGACTTATAACTCCACTTGAATGTTGTCCCTGTTGAGAATCAAACACATAAACAACCAGAGCTAATAGCTCTGAGTACCTATGTGTCTTCAAGCTAAACTCTGGAAAGCATGTGTATTCTTACATGAATCTTGGTTTGCTTTTGTGTATGTCCTCCAGATCTGTGTAGTAATTCAGCATGAAATTTTGTATGCAGGAACTTCCTGTAATAAAGACTGTTCATTTCTGCTCTCTCCTTGTGCAGGGTAACTGGTCTTGTCTCCGCCCCCTTTTATTGTGTTCTGCAGGTAGCCTGTAGTGGGTGGGCCTGCTGGGTCCCTCCTACAGCTCTGCTCGCTGCGCAGGTTGTATGCAGTACAGTGATGATGTTTCTTCTACTTTTGCAAGGCAATACCTGGGCCTGCAAAGGCATTAAGTACTCACAAAATAAATGTATATTCTATAGAGCTATTGAGGAATATGATGTTTAAAATATCAACAACTAAAAGTGAATTGTATAATAACATGTACAATGATATGTTTGCCGTCATTGAATTCTGTAGCATTTTGAGAAAAATAAGAGACACGCGTAGACCCACTGTTGACTGCACACAAGAACATGTTCACTCAACATTTCATATTCCTGATATGTGACGGCTGTACCATGTACTTGTGTTACTTGTTATCTTTGTATTGGTGATCCTGCCAGTCCCTCTGCTTGTCCCTCACGCTAGCCCTAAGATCACATCCATTTCTGAATGGTCAGTTTTCTGGCTATTCTGGGAGAGCAGCCTGCCTGTCCTTCAATGGTTAGACCTCTGCTGACATGTGTCCATGTACAGCCATTCACTGGGAAGCAAGATCAGTGTACTGCCTTTTCTCCACCCCACCTCTCTAAGCCTTTATGCAGCTGAGAACAGATGTTATGTGATTACTTATAAAGAAGAAAAAAAGAGTTTTTTTTTTAATGTGTGTGTGTGTGTATACAGTGGGGACGGAAAGTATTCAGACCCCCTCACATTTTTCACTCTTTGTTATATTGCAGCCATTTGCTAAAATCATTTAAGTTAATTTTTTCCTCATTAATGTACACACAGCACCCCATATTGACAGAAAAACACAGAATTATTGACATTTTTGCAGATTTATTAAAAAAGAAAAACTGAAATATCACATGGTCCTAAGTATTCAGACCCTTTGCTCAGTATTTAGTAGAAGCACCCTTTTGATCTAATGCAGCCATGAGTCTTTTTTGGGAAAGATGCAACAAGTTTTTCACACCTGGATTTGGGGATCCTCTGCCATTCCTCCTTGCAGATCTTCTCCAGTTCTGTCAGGTTGGATGGTAAACGTTGGTGGACAGCCATTTTTAGGTCTCTCCAGAGATGCTCAATTGGATATAAGTCAGGGCTCTGGCTGGGCCATTCAAGAACAGTCAGAGTTGTTGTGAAGCCACTCCTTCGTTATTTTAGCTGTGTGCTTAGGGTCATTGTCTTGTTGGAAGGTAAACCTTCGGCCCAGTCTGAGGTCCTGAGCACTCTGGAGAAGGTTTTCGTCCAGGATATCCCTGTACTTGGCCGCATTCATCTTTCCCTCAATTGCAACCAGTCGTCCTGTCCCTGCAGCTGAAAAACACCCCCACAGCATGATGCTGCCACCACCATGCTTCACTGTTGGGACTGTATTGGACAGGTGATGAGCAGTGCCTGGTTTTCGCCACACATACCTCTTAGAATTAAGGCCAAAAAGTTCTATCTTGGTCTCAGACCAGAGAATCTTATTTCTCACCATCTTGGAGTCCTTCAGGTGTTTTTTAGCAAACGCCATGCGGGCTTTCATGTGTCTTGCACCGAGGAGAGGCTTCCGTCCGGCCACTCTGCCATAAAGCCCCGACTGGTGGAGGGCTGCAGTGATGGTTGACTTTCTACAACTTTCTCCCATCTCCCGACTGCATCTCTGGAGCTCAGCCACAGTGATCTTTGGGTTCTTCTTTACCTCTCTCACCAAGACTCTTCTCCCCCGATAGCTCAGTTTGGCCGGGCGGCCAGCTCTAGGAAGGGTTCTGGTCATCCCAAACGTCTTCCATTTAAGGATTATAGAGGCCACTGTGCTCTTAGGAACCTTAAGTGCAGCAGACATTTTTTTGTAACCTTGGCCAGATCTGTGCCTTGCCAGAATTCTGTCTCTGAGCTCTTCAGGCAGTTCCTTTGACCTCATGATTCTCATTTGCTCTGACATGCACTGTGAGCTGTAAGGTCTTATATAGCCAGGTGTGTGGCTTTCCTAATCAAGTCCAATCAGTATAATCAAACACAGCTGGACTCAAATGAAGGTGTAGAACCATCTCAAGGATGATCAGAAGAAATGGACAGCGCCTGAGTTAAATATGAGTGTCATAGCAAAGGGTCTGAATACTAAGGACCATGTGATATTTCAGTTTTTCTGTCAATATGGGGTGCTGTGTGTACATTAATGAGGAAAAAAAATGAACTTAAATGATTTTAGCAAATGGCTGCAATATAACAGAGTGAAAAATTTAGGGGGTCTGAATACTTTCCGTCCCCACTGTATGTATATGTATGTATGTATACAAAAATGTGAGGGGTGTACTCACTTTTGTGAGATTGTGTGTGTGTGTGTGTGTGTGTGTGTGTGTGTGTGTGTGTGTGTGTATATATATATATATATATATATATATATATACATATATATATACACACACAGAATCTCACACACAAAGAATCTCACAAAAGTGAGTACACCCCTCACATTTTTGTAAATATTTTATTATATCTTTCCATGTGACAACACTGAAGAAATGACACTTTGCTACAATGTAAAGTAGTGAGTGTACAGCTTGTATAAAAGTGTCAATTTGCTGTCCCCTCAAAATAACTCAACTTCGTGAAAATGTCAAAATTTGGCCCAAAATTGTCTATTTTGTTTGGCCACCATTTTTCAGCACTGCCTTAACCCTCTTAGGTTATGGAGTTCACCAGAGCCTCACAGATTGCCACTGGAGTCCTCTTCCACTCCTCCATGATGACATCATGGAGCTGATGGATGTTAGAGACCTTGCGCTCCTCCACCTTCCGTTTGAGGATGCTCAATAGGCTTTGGGTCTGGAGACATGCTTGGCCAGTCCATCACCTTTACCCTCAGCTTCTTTAGCAAGTCAGCGGTCATTTTGGAGGTGTGTTTGGATTCGTTATGTTGGAATACTGCCCTGCTTCCCAGTCTCCCAAGGGAGGGGATCATGCTCTGCTTCAGTATGTCACAGTACATGTTGGCATTCATGGTTCCTTCAATGAACTGTAGCTCCCCAGTGCCAGCAGCACTCATGCAGCCCCAGACCATGACATTCCCACCACCATGCTTGCCTGTAGGCAAGACACACTTGTCTTTGTACTCCTCACCTGGTTGCCACCACACACGGTTGACACCATCTGAACCAAATAAGTTTATCTTGGTCTTAGACATGGTTCCAGTAATCCATGTCCTTAGTCTGCTTGTCTTCAGCAAACTGTTTTCGGGCTTACTTGTGCATCATCTTTAGAAGAGGCTTCCTTCTGGGACGACAGCCGTGCAGACCAATTTGATGCAGTGTGCGGTGTATGGTCTGAGCACTGACAGGCTGACCCCCACCCCTTCAACCTACGCAACAATGCTGGCAGCATTCATACTTCTTTTTTCCAAAAACAACCTCTGGATATGAAGCTGAGCACGTGCACTCAACTTCTTTGGTTGACCATGGTGAGGCCTGCTCTAAGTGGAACCTGTCCTGTTAAACCACTGTATGGTCTTGGTCACCGTGCTGCAGATAACACCAAATTTAACACACCTGCTCCCTATTCACACCTGAAACCTTGTAACACTAGCGAGTCACATGACACCGGGGGGGAAAATGGCTAATTGGGCCCAATTTGGACATTTTCACTTAGGGGTGTACTCACTTTTGTTTCCAGCTGTTTAGACATGAATGGTTGTGTGTTGAGTTATTTTGAGGGGACAGCAAATTTACACTGTTATACAAGCTGTACACTCACTACTTTACATTGTAGCAAAGTGTCATTTCTTCAGTGTTGTCACATGAAAAGAATATAATAAAATATTTACAAAAATGTGAAAGGTGTACTCACTTTTGTGAGATTGTGTGTGTATGTATATGTGTGTGTGTGTATGTGTATATGTATAAATATATATATATATATATATATATATATATATATATATATATATATACATACACACCTACAAATGTTTTTCCTTTCATTGCTATTTTAAACTGAATGGATAAGCGTTTACATATACTTTTATAGTGGTTGTAAAGTTAAAAGGTTTTCTGTTTTATTTTTGTTTTTACCTTATAGCATTTGTTACCTCAACACTTCATATTCCTGATATGTGCCTGCTGTACCATGTACTTGTATGAGAAAGTATCTTGTTCTTTGTATTGCTTCCTTTGTGTGAAATCCCTGGTGTTCCTGCTGGTCCTCTTGCTTTCTTATTACATACTGACCGCACTAGCAGGAGAGCACAGCGTGGTCAGTTCTCTAGCTGTACTGGGAATTCAGTGTACTCTCCTCCAATGATCAGACTTGGCCTGACACGCCCCCACTGCACAGCCAATAACTGTGAAGATCAGTGTGGTGCTGCTTCTCCTCCCCCCAGTTCTTATGTAGCTGAGAATGTAATCATTTATTAAAAAAAAAAAAAAAAAAGGGAGAAAATGTATTTATAATGTGTTATTTATAATGTAGTGGGTTTTTTTCATCTATACAAAAATGTTTTGCCTTTCATTTTCAACTGAATGGGTTGTTTTATAAGGTGATCATTTACAATCGCCTTAATGCATTCTCTGCATTAAGGTAAAAAAAAACTTTTAATAGCTTTACAATCACTAACTATCAAACCCTACCTTTGTCCACTTATGTTATATGAGAAATAACCACAATACCATATATGACCTTTAGGTGGTGCTACAAAAGAGCTGACATTGTAGAGCGCATCTATGTGCTGGTGGCTTATAGATTGTCAGATTCTAGGCACAAATGTAAAAGTAATAATCTTCAAAACACGTTACCACAAAATATTTTATTGGGAAAATTTCATATAAAAGTAAAAAGAAAAGAAGGTATTAATGTGCTCCAACAGATCTGGGATCATGGTGAAGCACACAACAGGAGTGATCTATGAGAGCATACAGTTGAACTCCTTGGGGAAGATGCTCAGCAATACTGCATATGTTGTTATGAAGAAGCAACCCTATATTTATTTTAGGCTATTCACATCACACCAACATATTTTACAGGAGAGAACTCAATATCTGTTCCTCCCCCTGAAGTCGCCTACAGTCTGCTGTCCCCACCACAATTATATATATGTTTGAGACTGGATCGTATTAATGTCTAATTAACTGTTATAGCATTTTTACATCTTTTCCACTACATTTTTGTTACTGTAGCTACTTTTAGAACATCAGGATGCCATATCGCCGGACCACAATGATGTTTTACATGAGTTGTTGGAGGATCTAGGGTCAGTCCCAGATGTGGAGTCTTTTCTTGGTGAGACATTTTCTTTTTCCTGTGTGCTGTACTGATGTTCATGTCACTGTGACCTGATAGTCAAGTGTTTGTCATATCATTTCCTCTTCTGTGTTTCTGGGGTCTTTGAGATGAATTCAAGGTCGTATTGTTAAGTTTTGCTATGTTTAACTGTAAATGCAAATTCTGTATCATCATCAAAAATTGTCAGGGACACTTTGCTTTATAATACTGTATATACAGTGTATATATACTGTATACTAATATATTAATAATGTGTACCTATGATTTCCAACAGGTGAGGGTGCAGTTGATTCTCACGATCCTAATAAGGAGAATGCACTTAGTCAACTGGCCAAAACCGAAATTTCCCTTACTTTAACAAGCAAGTTTGATTTAAAAGACGGTGGGGATCAAGACATGAAAAGCCTGATGATCAAGTATGTATTTTGTTCAGGGACATAATCTTTGTGGTCTCTATACAGCTTACCAGAGATGTTTAAAAAGAGTTTTTAAATATGTTTTATTGTATTTAACTGGGAAAACTTTTTATTTGCATTTTATCCCTCGGACATTTAGACCCCTTTCACACTGCCGATGCCTGGGCGTTAGCGGTAAACCGGCGCTATTTTTAGCACCACTTTACCGTTGTTTTAGCGGCGCTATTCGGCCGCTAGCGCGGCGGTTTTAACCCCCCACTAACGGCCAAAAAGGGGTTAAATCCACCCGCAAAACCTCGCCAGAGCAGCGCTTTGCCGGCGGTATCGCAGCGCTGTCCCATTGATTTCGTTGGGGAGCAGCGGTGGAGGAGCGGTGAATTCTAACTCACTGATTATGATGTTATCTCTTACAGAATAGCATTAAATCATTCTTTGCTAACTTTGGCTTGTATAGTGTTAGAATGGCTTCTAGTAAGAAATAGAATAAACAAATTCAAGCTGTTTGATAGTAGTACAAATGTGTTGTTAGTATTATTATTATTAATATATCTTACAATATTGAGCCCATTCAGTAAAATAGTACAAGGAACTATAGTGACCAATCAGATCCCATGTTTTTAGTGTCCAGAATTTAGCAGAGTGTGCTTTAGGTTTTTGCAATTTCCACCAAGTGCACTGCTGCTTGCACTGGATATTAAACAAGGCTACTCTGCAGAAAAAATATACATTGAATTGCTTTGCATTTTTTATTTTGCGTAAAACCAGTACAAAAAAGACTAACTTTTTCTTTTTGTAAGCCAACTGGATGCTCGGTTCATTAAGTTTAAGTTATAGGTTGGTATCTTGATAAAGTCTACAGAATTGTAAAAGTTTACAATTGCAAACATGTTTTCCGATGCATAATTATCTGGTGTTAATGATGCCATGTGTAGGAACATCATTCCTCATCTTCCATGTCCACAAATGGCTTTGTGTTTTCTTGACATCAGAAAAGAAAAAAAAGTTCACTGTCTGAATTTTTCAGTGCATCCCCTGCTGCCCAAGTTAAAGGAGACTTATAGCCAACGCTTTTTTTGGCTGTACTTCTCCTATGGATCATAGAATTGCAGCTTGTTCTGTGCTCATGTGACCTGGTTTTAGCCGACAGCAGGCTCACGTCATAGAGCCGGTCCGGGCTCTGACTAGATCCCCACCATATGGTCTGCAGAGACCCTGAGCCAGCTGCTCCCATCCCCTCTACAGTCCAGTGAGCATTGGAGGGGCAGAGCAAAGAGCCTCTTACTGACAGTCACCAGCTCTCTGCAGCCAGAAGACAAAGAACTGAGTGATCAGCTGTGTTTGATCACTCAGTTCTCAGGCTAACCCGGTAAGGGACAGATGCAGCATCCACCTAGGTGAGTATAATTTTTTTTTTTTTTAACTTAAACTCATACTTCTCATGTAAGCCGATGTAAGAATGTGCATTTTATAGTGCATGTTTTCATACATTTATCATTAAAAAAAAATAATGTGAGGAGATTACATGTTTAATCAAAAGCAAGCCTGGTCTAATTCAATACAAAACAAGGAAGCTGAAAAAGAAAGAATAGATTAGAAACAAAATGGAGCATAAAGAAAGTCTGCATTAAGTTAGTGATTCTTCATCTGATAAGTGGTGTGGAAAATGAGGCAGTGGCTCCTGCCATTTAAGAAAGCCTCTTTCACAGGGGCAGTCAGGGAGCGGTAAATATAGGCATTTGAGTAGTGGTTTTACTGCCCCCTCACTGCCCACCAAAAGCATAATTCAGCCTGCAAGGGATTGTACACATGCCACAGCCTTGATGCTTTGCTTTGTGCCCAAGACAAATTCAGACATGCCCATTTTATTTCTCTTTATTTTTCCCACACAGGACGAAGAAGTTGATAGTTGATGTAATCCGCACACAGCCTGGAGAAAAGCTCTTAGAGATTTTAGAAACCCCAGCTTCTTTGCCACAAGTAAGTTTGCAGTAAGCGGACAGCACCTGAAAAATTAGATGTTAACACAATAGTGTGGATTCACACTGGAAGAGTGGCCTGTCATCAAACTTAGTGATCCTGTCTAGTAATGGGACTAGAAAAATCCACATGCATAAAGGACACCCCTCAGGGACTTTTAAAGCTGCTCAAAGAAAAAGTAGATAGAGTTAAAGAGGTTGTAAACCTCCATGCAGTATTTGTACCTATAGGTGAGCCTAGACTAAGACTTACCTATAGGTACTGTAAATATCTCCTAAACATGCGCTGTCTAGGAGATATTTACTGTATCCTGCACCGATGATGTCATCGGCGTATGCGCTCTGAAGAAACGGCCACCCGTGCCGTTTCTTCGGAAGACCGTGCCCTTAATGGTGGGAGTGACATCACGTGGCTTCGGCCAGTCAGAGCCGGAGTCCGGGGCCCAAGAAGGAAGACTGGCGATGGATGCGGCCTGCAGCTGGGACAACGCAAGGTTTGTTTGCAGGTAAGTGTCACATATTGTGCTAGTATGCGATGCATACTAGCACATCATGCCTTTACTTTGCAGGGGAGGGAAAATAAATTTAAAGTAGTGAGTGTACAGCTTGTATAAAAGTGTAAATTTGGTGTCCCCTCAAAATAACTCAACACACAGCCATTAATGTCTAAACCGCTGGCAACAAAAGTGAGTACACCCCTAAAGTGAAAATGTCCAAATTGGGCCCAATTAGCCATTTTCCCTCCCTGGTGTCATGTGACACATTAGTGTTACAAGGTCTCAGGTGTGAATGGGGAGCAGGTGTGTTAAATTTGGTGTTATCGCTTTCACTCTCTCATACTGGTCACTTGAAGTTCAACATGGCACCTCATGGCAAAGAACTCTCTGAGGATCTGAAAAAAAGAATTGTTGCTCTACATAAAGATGGCCTAGGCTATAAGAAGATTGCCAAGACCCTGAAACTGAGCTGCAGCACGGTGGCCAAGACCATACAGCGGTTTACCAGGACAGGTTCCACTCAGAACAGGCCTCACTATGGTCAACCAGAGTTTGAGTGCACTTGCTCAGTGTCATATCCAGAGGTTCTTTGGGAAATAGACGTATGAGTGCTGCCAGCATTGCTGCAGAGGTTGAAGGGGTGGGGGTCAGCCTGTCAGTTTTCAGACTATGCGCCGCACACTGCATCAAATTGGTCTGAATGGCTGTCATCCCAGAAGGAAGCCTCTT
Organism: Aquarana catesbeiana; assembly: GCF_042186555.1. Taxonomy (NCBI): domain Eukaryota; kingdom Metazoa; phylum Chordata; class Amphibia; order Anura; family Ranidae; genus Aquarana; species Aquarana catesbeiana. The sequence continues at coordinate 133,337,027 of NC_133324.1, read as the reverse complement.
CTAAAGATGATGCACAAGAAAGCCCGCAAACAGTTTGCTGAAGACAAGCGGACTAAGGACATGGATTACTGGAACCATGTCCTGTGGTCTGATGAGACCAAGATCAACTTATTTGGTTCAGATGGTGACAAGCGTGTGTGACGGCAACCAGGTGAGGAGTACAAAGACAAGTGTGTCTTGCCACCAGTCAAGCATGGTGGTGGCAGTATCATGATCTGGGGCTACATAAGTGCTGCCTACACTAGGGAGCTACAGTTCATTGAGAGAACCATGAATGCCAACATGTACTGTGACATACTGAAGCAGAGCATGATCCCCTCCCTTTGGAGACTGGGCTGAAGGGCAGTATTCCAACATAATGACCACCTCCAAGACTACCACTGCCTTGCTAAAGAAGCTGAGGGTAAAGGTGATGGACTGGCCAAGCATGTCTCCAGACCTAAACCCTATTGAGCATCTGTGGGGTATCCTCAAATGGAAGTTGGAGAGCAAATTTACACTGTTATATAAGCTGTACATTCACTTCTTTACATTGTAGCAAAGTGTCATTTCTTCAGTCTTGTCACATGAAAAGATATAATAAAATATTTAATATTAATATAAACCGCTCACACAGTGGCGGCATCAGTTAGTAATTAAAATAGTTTGTTTGGACCAGCTTGGCTCAAACAAACTATTTAAAGTCAAAGTAAACCTGGAATTCTTCTTTTAACTGGACGATATTTTAATCCGTCACCCTACAGACCCATTGTGTTCTCCCAGCAGTGGGGTGCAGGGAGCCGTCCCTGCTGGGAAGAATACAGCGAATATTGCTAGCGGCTATAGCTGTTGGCAATAATTGCATACTAAAAATCCGACATGCTGGTTTCTGGATCGACTTGGGTACAATCAGCATGCCCATGCATGGATCGAATCTCGCCCGGTCCCTGCTGAACCGGCCAAGATTCAATCTGTCTATGGCCGGCTGTAGAGGTTGTTTGTTCTTCCATGTTGGGGATGTTGGTGTTAAACATTTATAAACCCCACTCTGGCTTTCAGCATCATTTCTTTGGTAAGCAAATTGTTAAATAAACAAATGTGATCTACTTTCAGGAAAATGAACACTTAAAAGTCATTGAGAAACGAGCTGCACTTGATGCCAAGACCCCTGATAAAATGAAGAGGAGTCAGTCTGTGTTTGAAGATGGCCAGCTACCCCTGGAACAGAAGAAGAGGAAAATTCTGCGGAATCTGCGGACATTAGAACAAGCTGGGCTGGTGTCTGAGGAGAACAAGTATCAAGAAATAATCAATGAAATTACAAAGGTATTTTCTTAATAACTCGTACTAAATAATAATACAGTTAAGAATCATGCGAATACCATGACCATTACAGATAAATAGGAAATGATTAAATACATTTTGGTTACCATTAGTACATGAAGCTCAACTCCGTGCACCATGCATCCCCTTCCCTAAGCCCCTTGTGTAGGTTTTTTATTTTAAGATTCAGATGTTTTCAGAGTTGTAAGACCATGACATTGCAGGTTTTTTTTTCCTCTTTGCCTTTTCACCAGGCTGGGTGGTCCTCATTGTGGATGAGGTGGGCACCATTCTCTTTATCAGTATACTGTGAATGAAGTGATGCCTCCTAATGGGACAGGTCCATGACAGCCTGCATTCACAGTATGTCCTCATTCATCTGGGTGGGTGAGACTGGGCGTCATTCGTTTTGCAGTCTCAGCTGTGTTTAAATTTTTTTTTAACACTGCCTGGGGGACATTTTTAAGAAATATTCCATAGTTGAGCTTTACCTGCAACACAACTGCTGTGCCCATATTAGCAGGCAAAGTAGTTGTCTCTGCCTATGAAAAATCTATAATCAAATAGATAATGACAGAATGATGAGCTCCTAAAATGTTTACATGCATTTAGATGGCAATATTACTGAAATTATTAATTACTTTAATTGCTAATATGCAGATAATTGTCTGACAGCCTGGCAAATTCCATCATGTTGGTCCTGTTCAGGCAAACAATGGTTATGGGGAACATTCAGTCTTCCTGCTATTAACACTCTCATCTTTGTGCATCCTTAAGAGAAATCTGCTAATTTGTGACCTGATTGCATGTCCAGCAAGCTGCTGGTCACATATTTACATATAGAAGCACACATTGGCCTCTGTTATGTGCACAGTGCAGCCCACCAGTATCATATGCAACATCTACTCAATGACACCATTCTGGGAATTCCTCTTATGTCTGGGCATGATCCACTGCTAGTAAAAGGAGGTACACCTTGCAACCAACACAGTAGATATTGGTGCAGTGATCTTCCCTGCTGTGCTATTGTATTCTGACATGGGGGCTCCTCCACTGAATTGGCCATTGGCTGCAAGTGCTGATAGCTGCAAGTTGGCTTTTCAGCATGTCTCTTTGACAAAAGCCGATCAGTAGACTGCTGTACACATGAAAGTTAGCCATTTCCTGCTGAACCAAATGATTTTCAGTGTGTACCCAGCCTAATACAGCAGGGAGCCGCACAAGAGTCAGATTACGCTCAACTTTGTTGATCAAAACAATAGATCCTGTGAACCTGACCCTATGAGCTCAACTCTATGACAAATTTCACTCCTAATGCTACCCATACACATAAACAGAAATCCACAGACGGATTGCACATGACTGAGAATACCACATTAATCAGGGCTTTAATCGACTCTATAGGAGGTATTGAGCACTGTTAAACTAGTAATACACATGAACGTTTCTCTCATTCAGCCTGCTGCTAAATGACATGGATGGAGGAATTTCCCGTCGGTTAATGTATTCTGACATCTAGTCCTCCCGCAGCTGTGAGAATATCACAGTAACTGCATTTGATTGGATGATTTCATCCAAAAGTTGTGAGCCAGGTGGTGCCAACAGGGGCCACCCATGACTTGCAATTGCAGCCAATGCAGCAGAAATTGGCCATTTTTGGCAGTATACTGTGTGTCGATATGCTCCGTGTAGGTTGATATTTCTTTGCAGCTGTCCCGCTCGCTTGTTGTTTTTCAGTCTGGCCTAAAGTAACAAAATGCTTCTCTCATATATCACAGGATATCCGAAACCAAAGACGACACCGGCAGCGGCGAAAAGCTGAACTTGTAAAACTTCAGCAGACCCTCAATGCTCTTAACTCCAAGACAGCATTCTATGAGGATCAGATAACTTATTATAACACTTATATCAAGGCCTGTCTGGATAACTTAACTAGGAAGTATGTTCTGCTTTTTGAATTTTGTTGCTTTTATTTGAAATTACGTGAGTTTGTTCCTTCCTGTAAATGGGAACTATTCATTTACAGTAGACTTCCCACATTGCTTTTTTCATCATCGTTTTTTTTTTTTCCCCTACTTCTGTATTTATTATCTTTGTATGTATTTTTTTTATACTCCTGTATTTATTATCTTGGTGTGTATTTTTATTATAGTGCTGTATGGTATTCTCTTTGTTGGGGTCCACTCGAGCGGCCACTAAGGGGGGAGTCTAGAGGGATGAAGGAGCAGACATAAGGCCTGATGCCCAAGTAGGATACTGGGACACGAGGGTTCGTACCAGGCAGGGAGTGCCCCACAAAAAGTCTTAGGCCTCATGCACACTGGATGTTTTTACAGCTGCTGTTTTTGGCTTTAGGCGTTTTGTTCTGCAGCCAGTAAACTCCTTAGCATGTTCTCCTATGTGTCTATGGACACACAGGCTGTTATCAGCGTTTTTTTGTCAGGAGTGTTTTCTGGCTGGGAAAAAACCCCCAGAACTAGTGGGTTTTAAGAGGAGTTTTTCAGCTGTAAAAACGCTCAAACTCTGATAGCTGTAAAACACTGAAAAAAGCAGCTAGTTGGCATTTTATCAGTGTTTTTGAGCCATAAGCTTTTGTGGGAGTATAGTTTTGCCAGAAAAAAAAAAAAAAAAAAAAGCTAAATGCTGAAAAACTCATTCTATGGCTACAGCTTTCTAGAGGTAACTCTACTGGTGTTTTTTATAACATCCAGTGTGCATGAGGCCTTTAAGTGGTTGTAAAGGCAGAAGATTTTTTTTATTTTTAATGCATTGTATGCATTAAGATGAAAAACCTTCTGTGTGCAGCTCCCCCCTCAGCCTCACTAATACTTAACTGAGCACATCTCTATCCAGTGATGTGCATGAGTGTTTCGGCCGTCTGGGACTCTCCCTCCTGATTGGCTGAGACACAGCAGTGGCGCCATTGGCTCAATCGAAGTCAGCCAATCGGGAGAGAGAGGGGGCCAAACGGCACCTCCGTCTCTGAATGAATACATGGAGCTGCAGCTCAGGTGCCCCCATAGCAAGCTGCTTGTTGTGGGGGCACTCGACAAGAGCCAGGAGCGCTAAAGAGGGACCCGAGAAGAAGGGGAACCAGGCTGCTCTGTGCAAAACCATTTCACAGAGCAGGCAAGTATAACGTTTGTTATTTTAAATGAAAAAAAACGACTTTAGACTTTAAGTTAGGCATTGCATACTGCCACTTTTCTAGGGATAAAGTGAACAAAATATTGAGATGGGTTCTGGTGGCACATAATTTAGAAACAATAAGGCCAGTCTATGGCCACACTCAGCTGCCATTTACATTCACTTTTGTTTTCCACAAAATTCTAGTTTATATTCAGCCCTTGAGAAATAGATTGGAAAGCTGTAATGTATGGTGAAATCTTCAAGACGTACCCCCGGTAGACTTTAGAGAACAGCCTTTACTCCTCTGTCCAATTCCAGAAAGATTTTCTTTGCATAAACATGCACACATGTACTGCATCTTACAAGGTTGAATTCATGAATGTCAATGACTTGATGAAGGACACTTGGTTATCAGGCAAATTGTTTTAAACCAAACCAATACTCTTCCTGCTAAAGAGATGCTGTAGAAATTGCAGAAAACAATATACAACATTTAGGTTGTTTTTTATTTTATTTTTTTAAACTTTTATCAGTCTCTTCTAGTTCTCATAATATCCATGTACTATACACAGGAATTCAAGGCGTTCTATTAAAATGGATGGGAAGGGAGAAGAGAAGACCAACAAGAAGGTGAAGCAGTCATCATTGAAGTACACAGCAGCTAGACTACATGAGAAAGGAGTGATTCTGGAGATAGAGGGCCTGCAGACCAATCAGTGAGTAACATTGCAGCAAGTTTGGATGTTTCTTTTGCATTTTAGAGCCAAGTCAGATTCATCTCCATTATTCAGCTGACAGGCAATGTTTAGGTTGTCATTTGGATGTAGTGCTTTGTATTTAAAGTGTAACTAGAGGCAAAACTTTTTTTACATTTTGGATAGAGTGAGAAGGGATTAGAACCCCTGTCGGTTTTCATTACCGTCTGTGCCCCCATTAGGGAGATTCACGCTCTCTAATTTGTCTTGTTTACTATTATCATTGAAAGCAAAAGTAAAAGAAAATCCCTAAAATTTGGGTTGTCACCAGAAAAGTAATAGAGAGGGAATCTTTCAATGGGGACCCTAGTTCTGGTGACCTGGGGGTCCCCATGAAATTCCCTTAATTTTCAGGGATTTCCTCTCACTTCCTGTTTGGCTATGAGGCAGGAAGTGAAGGGAGACAGATGACGAAAACAAAATTTGATGGGTTGTAACCCTCCCTCGTTCTATCCAAAATGAAAATAAAAAGTTACACTTTAACTATAGCTGATTTTATGGTTTATATCCAAAACGACTCTTTTTTTTCAAGAGGACATAACTGTAGAAGCTGTGCCCAAAAAATGAAGGCACCAATATTACCTGTGGTCTCTGCAGCTGATCTTTTTACCATTTTTGAATTACTATGCTTTCTTCTGCATTGTATCTCTGTTCGGAGGCAGCGATTTTGGTGGAGTAGAAGGCTTTTTGCTTCCTCAGAGCTGCTGAATGGTGTTCTGATGATTGATGGAGGAATTATCAAGCAGCAGCACAATAGGTGATAAAAACACAGATCCACAGAGAGAAAACAAGCAGAGAGGTACATGCAGTACAAGTCCTAAGGTACAACTTCATCTCCAGCAAAGGGAACTGTGAGCAAAACAGTAGTGCCATTACCAAATCTCATTCTAAATCTGGTGAGAGTATCAGTCCATGGCAGCAGTGTCTAGAAGAACGCACACTTCAGATATACAGTATACAACTGTGAGACTGAATGCACAGAAGGCCCCAGGATCAGGAGTACCTGGGCACAGGAAGTACACCACTTTTCAGAAAGAATACGGGATATAGATTATTTTTTGGAGTTTGAGTTAGCAAAAATAACTTTTCTAAATATTCCTTAGGTAGCAAATCCCCACTCTGAGTGTGTGTGTATAAGTATATTTATATAAAATTTAAATATACACCAGAGCATCAGTGGGTTACACACAGTGTGCATTTGAATAAACTATAGTGGAATATATTGTTTTCCATTTTGATAACATTGTTTGGGGACTGTGCTTTTCCCAAATGTTCTATTTCTTCTAAAATCTATTTAGATCAGTATGCCTCAATATTTTTTACCTGTGCTTTAATATTAGCTTTAAAAGTATTTAGGAGGGTACAATACACAACAGAGGTGATCTTTTCTGTTATCCTGATACAGAGAGGGTATGCAGACTTTTTAGGCTGTGTGCTTTATGTGGGTCTGATGTCTGATGTTGGTATGACATTAAGCTTAGTCTGTCCAGTGGGGTAGGACAGCAAGGAGCTCCGGGATGCTGCATTGCTGGAGCTGAGGTGAGTATAGTTCTGCTGTAAGGTAAATTCAGGAACCATCTGACTCTGGAGCAGTAGCTGGATTTACTGGATAGGATTAGTGATTGAGGAATGCTTTTATTAACTGGAATTCCATAGTTAGTCTGGTTGAAAAAAGACACAAGTCCATGTAGTTCAACCATAGACTTTTATAGGGAAGCAGTGGAGATATTTGTCATCGGTTCTCTGTGTTCTACAATACTTTCTTCATATAACCTGTACCATGTAGAATGTTCCTTAAACTGCTTGTGCATTTAATGGACTCTTGTGTCTTCTGCAGGTTTAAAAATGTCTTATTCGATATAACACCTGGAGATGAAGTCGGAGATTTTGAAGTAAAGGCAAAGTTTCTTGGGGTTGAAATGGAAAAGGTTCAACTTCACTTTCAGGTAAACAGGTTATATTAGTTAAAGCTATCTGTGCCCAATGCTGATCAATCACTGGTAGTCAATTGGCCAGCTTCCGATCATGTGACGATGGGCACATGATTGCCCATCCTTCCCGTCCCCTAGGCATCCAAACTGTTTATAGGGATGCTGGGGTGGGCGACAAAGGGGTTAAACTTCAGTTAAAAAGGGTTGCCAACATTTATGCTGCAGGAGATGGCATGCTTACTGTGACGGATCCCGGATACCCTGGCTGGGCACCTCCGCCAGACCTGTGTCTCCTGTTCCCCAAACGCACCCGCAGCTGGCATCCCTTAACCCCCCAATCACGAGGTAAACCACACAGATGTTGAGGGTTAAACATGCAGAGCATAAACTGTTAAGTAAAAAAACGTACACCTTTAAACACAGTTAGGGACACTCCCCTTAGCCTTGTCATAGAGGGGGTAGGGGACAAGGAAAAGCCAATGGGAACTCAACACTTGTACATTCAAACAGAAACTACAGTTGAAACACACAAAGGGATTATGATAAGCAGGCAGTCCTTCCTTGCACACCCCCCGCTAGGATGTGTCTTCGCACCTTTTGTCTACATGCCATGACATAACTTACTTAAACACAGTAACAAGAGGGGGAGCATAGGGAGAAGGGATGCAACTGATATAGGGACTTTCATTACATTATCCCAAAGCCATTTTATCCCCAAGTCTCATAGCCCCACGCTTTGGGCATACCGCCATCTTGTATATGCCTTTATCAGCTAAATGTACATTGTTTGTGGAATAAAAGTAAATATTTAGCCCAGCCGGGCCAATAGGTTTAAGTAGCCGGAAATGACTCCATGAGCCCGGCCACAGATACCGTGTTCACCCCATGTCTGGAGGTGGTGTCTTCTCCTTGTGGTGGGAGATGGCAAATAGCCCTCCAAATCTCCCATTCTCTGCTGGGCCATAGTCTGTGGGTAGGAGGCCAGCCCACAGCCCGCTCCAAAACACATAGTGACAGTGGGTTCTGTCACACCATAAGCCAATAAATATTTGCAGTGTTTTTCAATGTGCCTTTGAACATTTTTAGAACATTTGACTACTCTAGGAAAAGTATTTTCTAATGCAGCCTTGCATATCATAGCCCTCTCCTTTTCTAGGAATGTCTAGTTTGTTTCTTTGCTGACCCAGCTCCTCCACTTGCCTCCTTACCTAATCTTTATGTACCTGCTGGGTGAGGAGTGAAGGAGCTATAGACTGTCACTTAAATGACAGCCCGGAGTCTGCTGAAAGTGCTGACATCTCTTCCAAGATGGCTGCACCCGTCATTAGTCTCTGGGCATTTGGATGTTTACACAAAGGGAGGCTTTTAAAGGTAAATAACATGGATAAAATATGTTAACTGCACATATAATCTTATGAGAAGATTTTAGTTGAAATGAATTGCCTGGAGAACACGGTCTATATAACATCCCTCCCTCTTTCTCTTTGTGTTTCAGGACTTATTGCAGATGCAGTATGACGGTGTCGCTGTAATGAAAATTTTCGACAAGGCAAAAGTCAATGTAAATCTTCTGATATTTTTGCTCAATAGGAAATTTTATGGAAAATAAATACACCGACCGGTGATATAATGGGACAGCTTACCACAAATCAGTCAAACTATTTTTTTGTAATATTTTTTTAATTTAATATATTAATAATTCAAATCCTATGGTGAACAAAATCTATTTGAAATGAGAGAAATGAAAAACCAAAATTTTTAAATCGGTTTGTATTTTGGTGCCTTTAACACCGTCAGTGTCAAAGGAACCCGACTCCTCTGGGCACTGAAGCTTAACCCCTTCCAAATGGAAGTCGTAGTGGGTTACTGCACCATAGCACCTCAGATACTGCACAGATGAATCTGATTTTACAATGTGAAATGCAATTTAAATGCTTTTAGTTTTGCTAGATTTCTAAATTCACTGACCAATTAAATACACTATGGAGGAAACTTATCATGTTATCTATTTTTTAATACTGGAGTGAATCCTGGAAAAAAATAAGTTGTAAATGTGTTTTGAGTAAAATAATTGCTTATTGTCTCTAGTGTTAATATCCACACAGCGGGGCTGATTGAACATTTTCAATACAACCTAACAAAACCAGTTTTTTTTTTTTCCTTTTTTGTTTTTTTTTTTTGTTTTTTGTTTTTTTGGTTTTTTTTTTATGTTGGCACTGACTGCAGATAAGTGACATTTTGTCAGCCACAGAGGTGAATTTTTTGGGAATTTTGTAATATTTGTTGTTTTCTTATAGATAACACATAATTTATAAAGAAATACTTGATGTAATGATCCGTTGCATGAACCTGACTTAATTTAATGCACTACTGCCTACATTGGTTTCTGTATACTGTTCTATGTAGGCCGTACTGAATGGCAGTGAGGTACCATGGTAACGATAGCTGTTTAGGGTTCTTAGGTTCCGTCACCCTAGTGCTGTGGTATTAAAAGGGGTGAACTTTGCATTGTAGTACATTGTCTCCTCCTCTTGCAATGAGAGTTACACAAGCTTAGTCTGTGCCTTTTATATGTCAATCGCTCTGTCTTTGTAATTTTTTCTTTTATTTTTTAATGCAATAAAATTCATGGTTTCAATAAAACAGATTAGTCATGTTCTTCTTTCAATTCATTTAACAACTACCTTCTTGAGGAGGCATTTGTTGGGGATCACTGCTCAGCTAAGTTAACTAACAAGTCTTAACTAACTAACTAGTCTCCCACAGCTCTCTGTGGGAGCCAAACCATTTCTTCCAGGACTCCTTGTTCTTTACCCTGAAGATAGTGCTTATTGACATTGGCTGTATGTTGTTCAGCTGCAGAATAAATTTGGGGCCAATCACAAGCCGGTATGATGGGTAAGTATCTGCCTGTATTTCTCAGCATTGAGGACACCATTGATCAAAATTGACCAAATCTCCAACTCCATTTGCAGAACTGCAGCCCCAAACTTGCAAGAAACCTCCACCATGCTTCACTGTTGGCTGCAGACACGTTATTGTACCGCTCTCCAGCCCTTCATGAACAAACTGCCTCCTGCTACAGCCAAATATTTCAAATTTTGACTCATCAGACCAGAGCACCTACTGCCATATTTCTGCACCCCATTTGTTCTGTTTTTGTATATAGTTGAGTTGCTAAGCCTTGTTTCCATGTCGAAGGTATGGCTTTTTACAGCATTACTTCACACCTGCCTAAAACGTTTGCACAGTAATGTTTATCAAAACCTGTCCATCCCAAAGGGAATAAAAAAATAAGTTAATTGTTGGGTTTACATAACCTTTATTAGATAACAGGGCTACTGATCAGAGTAAATGTTTCATGATAAACCTATGGGGGCTGCCATTGTTGATCTCCTTGTGAAATTGCTAGTTAATACTACTTGCATTTAAAACATACATTTCTTTATCATACATCACGGGACACAGAGCCATAGCAGTAACCATATGATTATATAGGCACCTTCAGGTTATGGACACTGGCATACCCAATACAGGAAGTTCACACTCTATATAACCCCTCCTCCTCCTAGGAGTACATCGGTTTTTTCGCCAGTGTCTAAGGTGTTGGTCACAAGTGAAGATGTGCTCTGAGGAGCTCCAGGAGGGCTCCTTGCTCGAATTAAATAGCCTACACAGACCGGATCCATCCAAAGTGCCACTGAGGCCAAGGTGGATGGTACCTGGGCCTCACATAAAAAGAGCGAGGTTTTTGCCTATAACGCCTTTCCTTAAAATCTCCACTAGAGGGAGTAAATGCACATACCTGGTACGTTGCTTCTCAGTCAGCTCAATGTCTCAGCTAACAGCATGTGTGTGATCTCGGACAGCCAGGGGGGATTCCTCATGTAGAACAAAGTTTGTAACAGCATATTCTTTTCCCCCCTTGGGGAACGAAGGGGCTAGGAGGTACAACAGTAGTTTGTATTCCCCCCTCAGGTGGGTGCAGCAGCTTTCCTATGTTGATTTTTTTTATCCCCACAGAAGCCCATAAGCATAAAGCTGGATTCCCCAGCCTTCCCTTTCCCTCCCCTCTCACTGGGTCTGCACTGGCAGACCCGAATGCCGTCCGCGCGAGCTGCTAGTAGTTTTAAACAAAAGGGGGGCGGGTTAATGAGCGAAAGGGGCATGGCTTAGGCACAGTGCCATGTGCGGGACGTGGCGTCCGCAAGGTGCACGCGGCACAGGCGCTGAGGACGCAGAGCAGACGCTTCTCAGATGGAGATGGAATGTACCAGCAGTTGACGCTGCGATTTCCAGTGTGAATAAAAGTCTAACTTGTCCAGTAGACCATGCACAAATGCTTAAGAATCCAACAGATAAAATGTTGCAATTACTGTAAAATCCTCTTTTTCTTTGGCAGGTGCAGTTACTCAGCCTGCAGTCACTGCAATAGGCATTTGTCAATCCCTAAAGGACCAGTTTAGACAGGCCCTTAAAGAGGTTCCTGTACAGCAAGCCCGGGATTTGGCCGAACTACCAAGAGCATTATGTTTTGCCATAGAATCCATTAAAGATTCTATTTACTAGGCATCCCGCCTTGCGCTTGTGCTAACACACATGCGTAGGATCCTGTGGTTAAAAAATTGGTCAGCTGAAGCACCATGCAAAAAGCTCCTGACTAGTTTTCCGTTTCTTGGGATGGGCGATTTGGACAAATACATCCAAAAGGGGTGTCCCAAAGCCTCAGTTGGTGGTTGGTAACCCAGAATCTGCTGAAAGGAAAATCCTTCAGACCAGTTATCTGAAAGGTGGTAATGACAGTTGCCAGCCTTTCAGGTTGGGGAGCAGTGCTAGAAAAGACAACCGTCCAGGGACAGTGGTCAAGAACCGAAAAGTCTTTGCCCATGAACATCCTAGAGATTCGGGCAGCGGGTCTGGCTCTAAATGCCTGGACTTTCAGGTTACAGGGTTGTCCTGTCAGAATTCAATCTGACAATGCCACAGCTGTGGCTTACATCAATCACCAAGGGGGCACCAAGAATCTTGCAGCACCGAGGTAGGTGAACCATATCCTAACTTTGGGCAGAAAGGAATGTTCTGTGCCTATCAGCAGTTTTCATTCCAGGAGCAGAGAATTGGCAGGCAAACTTATTGAGCCGCCAGCAGTTGCTCCCGGGGGAATGGCCCCTTCACCTGACATTTTTTGGGCTGATTGTCAAAGATGGGGACTCCAGACGTAGATCTTCTGGTGTCCATATTCAACATGAAGTTACTTAACTTTGTGTCCAGGACAAGGGATCCACTCGCATGTGGAACACATGCGTTGGTGACCCCGTGGGATCAGTTTTCACTGATTTATACATTTCCCCCCATTCAATTGCTGCTATGACTTCTTTGCATGATCAAGCTGGAAAGAAAGCTGGAAATTCTTGTAGCCTCAGCATGGCCCAGAAGGTCCTGGCATGCAGAAATCGTAAAGATGGCGGTGGGGGATCCATGGTCCCTTATACTACGGCCAGACCTACTCTCACAGGGGCTGATATTCCATCCTACCTTACGAACTCTAAATTTAATGGCTTGGCTATTGAAACCCACATTCTGAAGAAACGTGGGCTTTCTGGGTCAGTTATCTCTATCTTAATTATTGCAAGGAAGCCAGCTTCCAGAACTATATATTCTAGAGTCTGGAAGGCTTATGTTTCCTGGTGTGAGTCCAAGGGTTGGCACCTTCGGAAGTACAACATAGCCAGAATTCTTGCCTTTCTACAAATAGGGGTAGAGATGAAGCTGGCCTTGAGTACTATCAAGGGCCAAGTCTTAGCTTTGTCTGTTTTTTTTCAAAGACCGCTTGCTTCACATTCTTTGGTCCAAGTTTTTATACAAAGGCTGATGCGGCTTAATCCGCCAGTTAGATCACCTTTGAACCCTTGGGGCTTAGTTTTGTCAGTGTTACAAAAACAGCCATTTGAACCGATACAGCATACTCCCTTAGTCCTTCTGACAAAGAAGTTTTCTTGGTGTTCTTGGTTGCTATATCCTCAGCAAGGAGGGTTTTGGAACTGGCTGCTCTTTCTTGTAAAGAGCCATACTTGATTATTCACGAGGACAGAGTGGTGTTGCGCCCTCGTCCAGGTTTTCTGCCAAGTGGTCTCAGGTTTTCACCTGAACCAAGATATTGTCCTGCCATCATTTTTTCCAAAACCATGTTTCAGGGAAGAGAAGTCACTACATTGTCTTAATGTGGTGAGAGCAGTCAAGGTCTATTTAAAGACAACTGCTCAGATCCGGAAGACTGATGTCTTGTTTGTGTTGCCAGAAGGTAATAGGAAAGGACAGGCAGCATTGAAATCCACTGTTGCTAAGTGGATTCGGCAAGTTATAATTCAGGCTTATGATTTAAGGGGTAAGATTCCACCTTTTCAAGTCAAAGCGCACTCGACCAGAGCAGTTAGTGCTTCTTGGGCAGTGCGTCACCAGGCCTCCATGGCTCAGATCTGTAAGGCTGCAACTTGGTCTTCAGTACATACATTCACTAAGTTTTATCAGGTGGATGTAAGAAGGCATGAGGATATCGTCTTTGGGCGCACTGTGCTGCAGGCAGCAGTATAGGTCCTCAAGTCCTGGGGGTCCTTACGGCTTGTGTCTCCCTCCCCTCAAATAGCATTGCTATGGGACGTCCCATATAGTTACTACTATGGCTCTGTGTCCCGTGATGTACGATAAAGAAAGTGGGATTTTTATAACAGCTTACCTGTAAAATCCTTTTCTTGGAGTACATCACGGGACACAGAAGTCCCTCCCCTCTTTCTGGGGTTTGGGTATATCCCCATCTGGTCCACATCTGGAAGTAATTGGAAGAAACGGTCCATCTGCAATCGAGATAGATGTCCGCCAGATCATTATTTTTGACAGCTATACAGGCATATCGCACTTTTAAGTACACAATGGGACCAGAGCAATATCTTTTCACTTCTGGGGGCGTCAGGGCCTATAGTGGAGGGCCATGGGCTAGAGTGGGGGGTCAGGCAGTGAAGTTTATAGTACTATACAGTAATCCAATTATGTTTAGGCAGTAACTCTGGGCTGGCTGGGGGCAACTCTGGGGTGGCTGGCGGGCTATGCTAGGCTGGCCGGCAGGCAACTCTGGGTTGGCTGGGGGGAACTTTGCCTCTTCACTTGCGGCCTCTTCACAACTCCGGGTGGCAGCTCCGCCTCTTCCAAGCCATACTGCGGCTGTGCAAGTATGTCTGTACTTGCGAAGTACTTTATGTACACTTGCGGGTATGTCCGTACTCGCGAGTGTATGTAAAGTGAATGTACTTTAAAGCGGGATATGCCTGTATGAGTAGCCTTAATCCAAATGTTCACATATCGTAACAAAATGATGACCGGCAGAGACATGGACGTTAAGCAGTTAGTGGGATATAACACACCTTTGTTATCTGTTCCAATAAAAATGCGCTTGTTCCTGATGATGGGACACCATGGTAGTAAAACTATGTTTTGTAAATAACCTTTTGCCTGCCGGCTGGCTCCAGCGGTCCACGTACTAATGGGTCTGCCAAATTGCAGCAAAGCCACAGGAGCAGGCTGAATCAGTAAAAAGGAGAAAATCCTTGTCTAATATAAACTCCTTTTGCCAGACTGCTTTACCGTTGAAATGCGTAAGAAGATGCAACCAAACTAATAAATCTTCCTGCATATCACATGTGACTCTAACATGGGAAAAGGGGGATATTAATCCAGAAATTGCTAAATATAACCACCTAAATTTTGCCAATAGGCATTATTGTAGTGCAGGGATATGCAATTAGCGGACCTCCAGCTGTTGCAGAACTATAAGTCCCATGAGGCATAGCAAGACTCTGACAGCCACAAGCATGACACCCATAGGCAGAGGCATGATGGGACTTGTAGTTTTGCAACAGCTGGAGGTCCGCTAATTGCATATTCCTGTTGTAGTGGCAAAAGTGAACAGGGACTGCATTTCTTTCAAACAGACCTTCTTCTTATGAATGATGATCAGTAAAAGAGTTTTTATCCGCAGAATATTTTCTTCAGGCAACCTAAAGTCCATCTGAAAGGTATCAATGGTGATAACCAAAAATTCCAGACAGGTAGAAAGCGGGGCTGTTATTTCATGATCTAATGTTATCCAAAACTGGGCACAAATTTTAAAGAAGGTCTCTAATAAAAGGGAACAATCAAAGAATCACAAAAATCATCTAATGAATAATAAAAGGGAACCAGATTCAATAAAAATGACCCATTTTAGAAATGAAGAAAAGGACTTGAAGTAAAAATAGGACAAAGAACACCCTATGGGCAGATATTTATCAAAATAAAAATTACCTGCTGAGAAAATACCCAATGAGTTAAAACATAAGGGAAGGAACGGAAAAGCTGATTTAAAGTCAGCCTTTGCCAGGTGGGGTCCTTTACCCAGTTGCCTAAGTTTGATCAGTGCATCCTCGAAAGAAGTGTAAGTGACTGATGTTAGGCTATCCTCAACTTGATCATTAAAGCGTAGTAGTAAACTACAATTTTTTTTTTTTTTTTTAAACCTTGCAAGGTAAAAGGCATAAGGCACAAGTGCTCCAAAAGGGTTTACTTCCACTTTAAGGGAATCCCCTTTAGGAAACGATAAGTGGTGAATCCATCTGTAGGAATTTGGCTCTTTTTTTGGGACAATGCCTAGTGGGGAAACCCTAAAATTGGCAAATGGTGGGGAACTTAAAGCAAGTTCTTTATTAATTTTTTCCCAAACTATAGCCTAAAGATTATAAATTGACTTAAGGTTGTTACCCAGATTTTCAGGTCATGGTTGTAAAATGGTTAAGAAAAAAACATCCCTGCCCCGTGGTGGTCCTACACACTCCCCAACCTAAATCCAACTAGTCTAGGTCTGTAAATTCATTTTGAACTAACCTCCAGCCTGGGGGACCCCTTTCCCCCCCTCCTCCCATTTCCTCTCTTCCTGGGCCTCTCGCCCGCCGCTCTACTCTACACTTACCTCCCTCCCCCCCCTGTTGTGGTATATGTGTTCTTTCCCTTCTTCTCTTTTCCCTTTTTTTCCCCCTTTTCTTTTTTCTCTTCTCTCTCCTCGTGTTTGTTTGTCACCCTCTTCCCTGTTTTGCGGACAACTCCGCTCACCCTTGTCTGCCTCAGCCCCTGGGCCCCATGGCCTGGGCATAGCGCACTGACCTCCGGCCCTGACTGGTAGGTCAATGTCAGTTGATAAAATACACTCTTAAAATATGTTTCATTATGTACTTTTATGTAAACCTCTTTCTTATGTTTTTTGTACATATCCCCTGCGTGGGAATTCGTTATCTGGGGGTTTTTCCCTCCTTTTTTTTTCCAATAAAAATATTGTACCAGAAAAAAACATCCCTGAATGCATTAGAAGCTGAGCCTTGGATAAACCTGCAACCATGGGAGCAGGTCTTGCCATTTCACTGGGTTTGACACCTTTTGAAATAAACTCTCTCCCTTGCTGTTGATTTGCTGTAGACATTTTCTTGAATTAGCAAATCAGAAGACACATTCATGCCTATACTTGCAGGAGTTTGGCCACCTACAATGTCCATCATTACAATTGAAGCATACATCTTTCATATAGACAGATATGGAGTTGGGTGGGACACTGGCTGACTGCTTGGAATAAGAGGACCTTTGTGGGAGAAAAAGGTTCAGCCATTGGCTGTAATCCTTTAACCACTTACCGCTCGCCGTCGTTATATGTCGGCTGTTTAAAGAGGAATATCGTTGTTATGGCAGCAGCTAGCTGCCATAACCCCGGTATCCTCTTCTTCAGTGGGCAGTCGGTTTTCAGATAAAAGTGGTCTCTGCGGCGGATCCGGCGCAAGATCACTTTTATCGATGGCGAGAGAGGGGCCCCTCTCCCGCTGTGCTCCGGTGCCCTCCGCCGCTTACTGGAGCCGTCGGTAGCGGCGAAGGCGATCGGATCCTTCTCGGTCTGTGGTATGGAGCTGACTGAGGGGAAGATGGCCCCCGCTCGGCTCCATACCATTGCAGGTGCCCATAACTTTTTTTTTTTCTTTCAAACAACATTTATTTATTTTATTGCATTTTAGTGTAAATATATTTAAGAGGTCTTGTCGTGCTTTTTTTTTCTATTACAAGGGATGTTTACATTCCTTGTAATAGGAATAAAAGGGACACCATTTTTTTTTTAAATAACAGTATAAAAAGTAAAATAAATAAGAAAAAAAATTTTTAACGCGTCCCGCCAAACTCGCATGCAGAAGCAAACGCATACGTGAGCAGCACCCGCATATGAAAACGGTGTTCAAACCACACATGTGAGGTAGCACCACGATCATTACAGCAAGAGCAATAATTCTAGCCCTAGACTTCCTCTGTAACTCAAAACATTAATTTTTTAAACATCGCCTATAGAGATTTTTAAGGGTAAAAGTTTGATGCCATTCCATAAGCGGGCGCAATTTTGAAGCGTGACATATTGGGTATCCATTTACTCGGCGTAACATTACCTTTCACAATATAAAAAAAATTTGGGCTAACTTTACTGTTTTATTTTTTTTAATTTAAAAAAGTGTATTTTTTCCAAAAAAAGTGCGCTTGTAAAATTGCTGTGCAAATACGGTGTGACAAAATATTGCAATGACCGCCATTTTATTCTATAGGGTGTTAGAAATATATATATATATATATAATGTTTGGGGGTTCTAAGTAATTTTCTAGCAAAAAAAAAAAAGATTTTAACTTGTAAACACCAAATCTCAAAAACAAGGCTCTGTCCTTAAAGAGGAGTTCCACCCGAGGGCCAGTCAAAAAAAAAAAAATTAAAAGTCAGCAGCTACAAATACTGCAGCTGCTGACTTAATTAAAACTTAATTGGACACTTACCTGTCCCAGGGTCCAGCGATGCGGGGGATTGAAGCCCCGCTCTTCTCCCCCTCCGTTCAGCGGCGCCGGCATTGCAACTGTGGGCGCCGGGCTGTGGCTTCACAGCCTGGCACCCACTGCGCATGCACGAGCGGCACCGCGGGCCGTGATTGGCCGCTCAGTCACCTGGGACCTGTAATGGGTCCTAGATGATTGACAGGAGGAAGGGAGCAGAGCTGAGCCCTTCCTGTGCCGAGGGGGAAGTGATGTCACCAGCCCAGGCACTGGAAGAGGCAGACTACGAAGGACCACCTAGCAACAGGCATTTAGAGGTAAGTAAAAAAAAATAAAATATCCAAATGTTTTTTTGTATTTTTTTTTAGGATTTTTTTATGTAGTTTTTTTTTTTTGGGTGGAACCCCACTTTAAGTGGTTAACCCCCATTTTAAAATAGGGTGGACAGAGAATTTTTGATGAAAGGATTCGTTTTAAGAAAACTAAGCAGTGCCACCGAAATTTTTGTATGCCTCAAGGATGATGTCCACGAGTTGAAAGTCTTCTCCGGAAATTTCTCACACATAATGATAGAAAAAAAACAAAAGGCCTCTAGCCAATTATTAAAATACCTGGCTTACAGGCCTTCTCCTGTCATCCTCAGACTTGTCATCCTTCTTCTCTGACTTGAAAATAAATTCCACGGAGCCTAGCGGAGCAGACATGCATTGTTAGAGCTCCACACCGCTGAGGAGAGAAGAGAAGGACAAAGTGGAGCCTGCAGACTCAAAAGGTATCCATTTGAACCTTTTTGCCCCTGGGAACAAACTGTGAAAGTTTGGGCAGGAAATATGGTACTGGGAGGAAACTGTGGCAGAAATAAAAATCACCTCACAAAGAGCTCACAGGCACTCACTGCAACTGAAGCAGCTCCAGTCACCTCACAAGATACAGCATCAGGGCGCTCTCACAGACAGAAAATGTCACAGCAAGACTCTCCATTTGAGTCCGATACAGAACAAATCCTCTCACAAACTTCTCCACAAGCCTCCTCAGTATCCCCATTAATATTATTACAATTTGAAAAGATGCTTCATAAGGCTTTAAAACAAACCTCAGACCAAATAACAAACAGCCTAACCAAAGAAATAAGAGAGCTGGGAAACCGCACCGCAGCCTTACAAATAAAAATGGATGAAATTGAAATTACAACCCAAGAAAATATAACAGAATTGGAACAATTAAAAAAAGAGAATTTAATACTTCAAACTAAGCTCGAAGATTACGAAAATAGAGCCAGACGTTCAAACTTGCGCATAAGGGGAATACCTGAAACTGTGACAGACCTGCAATCTACTATTACTGCTCTATTACAAGAACTAAAGCCAGATATCCCTATTGAACGTTTAGAACTGGACAGAGTACACAGAGCCCTCACAGCCAAAAAGAAAGATGGACCCCCACGTGAAATAATCACAAAATTTCATTATTACAGAACGAAAGAACAAATACTAATTGCTGCAAGAGAAAAAAAGGAACTTAATTTTCAAGGACACAATTATCAAATTTTTGCTGACCTATCCCAACTTACTATTACTAAAAGACGATCCATGAAACCCCAACTAATGGAACTGCAACGCCACAACATTATGTATCAATGGGGCTTCCCCTTTTCAGTCAGATTTAACTACCAAGGTACAATTTACAGAAGCAGATCAGCAGATGAACTACAACAAACCCTTTTAAAATTAAATCTGACAGAACCCACAAGCAGCAACACCCCCACACGCAGAAGAATGGCATCATCTTCACCTTCAGGCAGCACCCAGAAAATTTCAGAACAAAATGGGAATCATCATTCTCACAAAAGAGGCCATTATACCACATCATCCATGGACCAAGAAGATTCAATGGACTGACATCCTAATTCCTGATATCTCTTCATTTATTATGCTAAGAGATGGTTCTCTATAAAAAACCTGTATTTATAACTGAATGTAACTGCTTTCTGATAGTCACACACTGTGTTGGATCATGTTACATTCCAGTTATATTTCTTATTACTTCTGATTCATATAGCCTTAGAATATATAAGTGAAATAAGGAAATTCTTGTTCAGTTATATATTATCAGGTAATAACAATAGATTTATTACTTTTTAGGACAAATATGTTCAATAATCCAGGAGTAATGGAAGCTTTTTCTTTCTTTTCTTAAAACAAATATATTATTACCTAACTAGTTCCTAGAATTATGTTTTTGTTTATTCTAATCTGAAGCAATACAACCTCAATTTTATGAGTTAACATATCTAAACAGTTACATATGAATAAAATATGTAATTGTTTACTCTAAAAGGGTTAAAATCCCAAAATAATTCAAACTATCTTCATCAATACCAAAGTTATTAACAGTACCTTTCTAACTGAATTATTTAGCCTAGGGCAAGACTAACCATATACAACTACCCTGGAATAAATAATTTCAACAAAAACTATATTCTGCACTCCAATTAATGAAACATCATTTTGATGTCTTTTGACATAGCACTTCTCTCCTGTAAGCGGAAGATCCGTGTACTCCCATTAGCCCTCCTCATTCTCCCAACCATATTATGTGGGAGTGTGATGAAGGAACTTATTCCCCTGAGAGAGATATTTATTCTCTTTCACGGGTAAATTGTGATTACTTGCAAAAAATAATTTATACAATGTATCATCTAATCTCATATGTTTTTTGTTTACTCTTTACTCCAGAATTCACTGGTTTCTTTTCTATCTATTCATCTTCTCAGTCCACACAGGTTGATCTGCGCAGTCAGCTCTGCATAACAAAAAGTAAGTCAAAACTATTTGATCTATTGCCATGGCACCACTGAATATACTTTCCCTGAATGTTCAGGGAATAAATGTCCCTCAAAAAAGAACCAAAGCCTTCCGTACTTTCCATAACAAGAAGGCTCACATAGTATGCCTCCAAGAAACACACTTCACCAAAGATTCTACTCCAAAATATATTTCTCCTTTTTATCAACAAATTTACACGGCTTCTGCCTGTACCAAGCAAAGGGGAACTCTAATTGCATTTCACCGATCCACACCATTCACCTTATCATCAGAAATTAAAGACCCAGAAGGTAGATACCTGATACTCATGGGTTATATAATGGATACAGCAATCACGGTGATTTCCTACTACGCTCCTAACAAACAACCTACACCATTCCTCTCACATATATTACAAGTGATTAATACACACAAAATAGGAACAGTGATAATGTGTGGGGATTCGAACCAGGTCCTCCTCCCATTTCTAGATAAATCACCTTTTACACCATCCAAAATAACCTCTAGATTACCTTTTTCTCAACTTCTTTCCAAATACAATCTGGTAGATTCATGGAGAGAAAGTAACCCAATGAAAAAGAAATTCACTTATTTCTCGCACCCTCATCAAACCTTCACCAGAATAGATCATATTTTTCTAACAATAGGAATGATACCAGAAATTATTGCATCAGATATAATTCCGATTCCGTGGTCTGACCATAATGCAGTATACACTACTATAGCCTCAGCCATACCAA
The DNA here is from genome assembly GCF_042186555.1 of Aquarana catesbeiana. NCBI lineage: Eukaryota > Metazoa > Chordata > Amphibia > Anura > Ranidae > Aquarana > Aquarana catesbeiana. Next base: position 133,315,476 of record NC_133324.1, on the reverse strand, counting down.
AAGCGCATGACCCAACGTGGTACTTACCGGACATAATGCTCAAACACCCACTACATCAGATGGCCATTGAACAAGCTTTAAAGGAATACATATCAATTAATAATACAACAGACATCTCCCCAATAACACTGTGGGAAGCGCATAAGCCTGTCTTGCGTGGTACAATACAAAGACAAATGGCAATATTTAAACGGGAACGCAAAAATCTAGCAAAATAACTAGAACTCAATTTTAATGCAGCCTACATATCATTTCAAGATAATCCATCTCAGAGTACAAAATCTCATCTGGAAAAATCTAGATTGGAATACGATCTATTTCTCACTGAGTCAGTTGATAAATCCCTCAAACGCTCCAAACACAATTTCTACATGAATACAAACAAACCAGGTACATATTTGGCTCGGGCATTAAATTCAACTAACAAATCTTTCAAACCAATACGTTTGAAATTATCAAAAAATGTTTACACTTGTAATCCAGTTAAAATAGTCCATAAATTTCACTCACATCTCGCAACTTTATACAAGACAAACAATGAATTTAATCCTACAGAGGCTGAATCCTTCTTCTCAAAAATAACCTTACCTGAGTTATCTCAGAATCAAAAAAGCAGTTTGGATGAGCCTATAACTATAGATGAAGTTGCTAACGCCATAAAAGACCTAAAACTTAACAAAAGACCAGGCCCAGACGGCTACTCGGCTTTATACTATAAAACATTCCCAGAAATACTCTCTCCCATTCTCACTGAAACTTTTAACAATTTTCTAGATGGACATTCTTTTCGGCAAGAAACACTAATGGCAATTGTTTGTATGATCCCAAAACCCCTTTCTGATGATACTTCCTGTGTGAATTATCGGCCTATCTCTCTGTTAAACCTCGATATTAAATTATTAGCAAAAATAATAGCAAAACGCCTCAATAGCATTATAGGAAAATTAATACATAGAGATCAAGTAGGCTTCATGCCAAATAGACAGGCAGGCGATAATATACGCAGGGCAGTGTTATTGGCACATATTGCTAAAAAACGGAAAATCCCTTTGTTTTCTATCTCTCGATATTAAGAGGGCATTTGACACAGTATCCTGGCAATATATGCAATATTCATTACAAAAATGGGGTTTTGGACCCCACTTTTTAACATGGATCAAAGCATTATATAATAAACCCAAAGCCTATATAAAATATGCTGGATACAAATCTGAAGCCTTTAATATCGAAAGAGGTACCCGACAGGGTTGCCCATTATCTCCCTTATTAATTTGCCCTTATACTCGAACCCATGGCCCAATACATCAGAACAAACCAAACTATAACTGGCATTGAAGTAGGAGGTATTACACACAAATTATGTATATTTGCAGACGATATATTACTTTTTCTATCATCACCACAGGTCTCTGGTCCTAACTTAATAGCAGCTCTTGATGGATTTTCAGCCCTATCCGGCCTTATGATTAATCCTAAGAAATGCTTAGTGCTTAATATTTCACTCACAAACATGGAATTGATCCCGGCTAGGGCTGCACTCCCATTCACATGGGCAGAAAAATCAATCCCATATTTTGGAATTCATTTAACAGCATCTCATTCTGACTTATTCTCAACCAATTATCCTCCTGTATTAAGACAGATCACAAATCTAATAAAACAATGGTCGCAACTTCCTTTATCCTGGATGGGGAAGATTAATGCAATCAAAATGACTATTCTACCCAAATTGCTTTATCTATTCAGAGTCCTCCCTATTCCAATTCCTTCCTATTTTTTGAGAATAGTACAAAAAAGAGCAACTTCGTTTATATGGGGCTCTTCTAAACCACGTATACCTATACACACACTACATCTTCCCAAAAATAAAGTAGGCCTGGGATACCCTAATTTTACTAACTACTACAGAGCAGCACATTTGACCAGTCTGTCCAAATACCATGCAAAACAGGAAATCCCATTATGGGTATTTATAGAGGCTTCAGAAAATGACCCTCTATTAATATCAAATTTATTATGGCTTGATCCTAAAGACCGCTTTAAAATTCATAATCCCATAACTAAACACTTCTTATCTCTCTGGGATAAACTAAAAACCAAATATCAGTTACAATCTCCACACAATCCTCTCCTTTCTTTTATCAGAAATCTGGCCTTTTATCCGGCATGGATCTACCCAAATTCTTTTAAAGCTTGGACAACATCAGGCATTCAGACACTAAATGACTTCATAGCATCCAAATCATTCCTTTCATTCCCATCGCTTAGAGAAAATTATGATCTACCAAACTCTGAGATATTTAGATATCTCCAAATCAAAAAATTCTATACACCATTCCTAAAGGGGGATACACCATTATCCCAATTATCCATTTTTGAATCAATCTGTACAAAAGATCCATTTGCTAAAGGTACAATTTCATCACTTTATAATCAATTATATGGAGTAGCAAATCTTAATAGACCCTCTTACGTTCAGAGGTGGGAGGAGGACCTGGGACGAACTTTAGAAGACACGGACTGGTCTAACATATGGCTCACATCTAAGTCATCTTCACCCAACATCTTAGCACTGGAGACAAATTATAAAGTCCTAACTCGCTGGTACCTTGTACCCGCTAGAGTGGCAAAATATTCACCTAATACCTCAGCTCTTTGTTTTCGAGGATGCCCAGAAATAGGCACATATTTACACATATGGTGGACGTGCCCAGTAATCCAAACCTTCTGGAAGGAAGTCTTCGTGATTGCATCTAAAATATTTAAAAAAATAATACAACCAGATCCATATTTAACTTTACTTAATCTAAAACCGGAATGGTTAACACTCTCTCAATTCAAACTAATGATCCAACTAATAACGGCTGCAAAACAAACAGTGGCCAAGGCATGGAAATCTCCTACATTGGTACTAGCAGAAACAATTCACAGAATGAATAATACAATGTCCCATGCTAAGATGGTAGCCATCGATCAAAATCAAATTCCAAAATTTGAAAAACTTTGGCATCCTTGGATAAAACAACAGTTCCTGTCAAGCTTCAATGACTCTGTCCTGTTGCCATGGTAACAGATTAAATGACTTACAGAGACACCCATTCTAAGGCTTCAAAGAGAACTAAAAAGAATAATAAACTGACGAGCGGGACAACCTTGTGGACCATACCTCTACCTTTCAACCCTTTTTCTTCTTTCTCTTTCCTTTTCTCCACCTTACGATTAAAGCTCATTATCAGAATTTATTTGACCTATATACACTCTACCTGTAAACAATATGTATAGTAGGTATAAATCATTTAAATACCTACAAAAGTAACTAAGGAAATGATATATATCTTTAATTTAGGTTTACGTGAACCCAATGTTTAATATTTGAAATTTCATGATATTTACCTATATAAACCCTACTGTAAAACAATGAGCTTACTTTATAGATCCTTGTAAACTTACTTTATGTATCTTTATAACATTGTATACTCAATAAACTTCTTTTGACAAGGAAAATAAATTCCACAATCCCCCCCCGCCAAATCTTTTCCTTGGTAGCCAGAGAAATGTGGTATCCCAAAGGCGACAGCTCACATGGTAAAGATTATTTTAAACATGTCTCAGGAATATTCTGAGACCTAGTCAAATGGAAACTAACTGGAACATTAGCTGAAAATGTAAACTTTAAAGAATTCAAAGAGACTTGAGTGGCATTAGCACAAGAGACACTAGAAGGCACCCAAATCTCAGCAGCAGAATTATCAACAGGCATACAGACACCAACTGAAATAACTTTAGCCTGATTAGCATTAGAATGTAATTCCCTAAACAACCTAACTAAAAGTTCAGAAATGTTGGTCAAAAGGGAAAGTGAGGGTAATTCACCAGCACTGTGTTGCTGTGGTAATGGTCCTGCAGGCTGCAGAGAAGGGGGCAGATTATCGGGATAAGGCTGCCTTACAGATTGATGAGTGAAGCAGGCGGGAGGGAATAGCTGTTGCTGCTGTGCCGGTCCTGACATCCGACAGAGTCCTCTGTTGCCCCAGCTAGTCTTCTCCCCGGAGGTCATTGTGACATGGCTCTGCCTCCAGTAGCCTGGGCCTGCGTGGTGGGGACTGCTCAGCACTTCTAGCCGAAGCCGTGCTAGACTAGGAGGGGGCTTCACATCTGTCTGCCCACTGCGCATGCGGCCCGTTAATGGTCCTGCAGTCTCCTGGGACCTTTGACGTGTCCCAAGGAGGAGTGGAAGTGGGTACCTGTCATGATCAGATACCCGCTACCCCACCAAAAAAAATTCCAAATATGGGAGGGGAAGGAGGAGGAAAAGCTAAAACTTCCCCTTTTGGGTGAAGTTCCGCTTTAAAGTGATATTAAAGGTTCGATTTTTTTTAAATTAAAATAATAATCATGTTATACTTACCTGTCCTGTTCAATTCTCCTCCTTCTCAGGTCCCCTGACAGTGCTCCAGGCTCCCCCTTCCCCCCGCCGAGTGTCACAATAGAAAGCTGCTTGCTATGGGGGCACTTATGCATGCTTACATATGCTGGATATAGGAAATACACTATAAGTTACCAGAGTTGTAGCCACTAATAAGTCCACGTTTAAGTGTAACAAAAGTCTTTAAGTGTTACAAATAGTAAGCTAGTAATGCAGAGGTCCATAGCTGTCCTTCAAGGATTCTGTAACAAAGCTAGTAAGACACTGACCAGGATGTATTGTTAAATCTAAATGGAAAATAGTCAGCTTCAAGATAGACAAGAGAAAGAGTCTCCGTGGTAGGGATCAATAACTTGTGCCTATAGGGATCAATAACTTGCTACAGGCATCAAGGGTTAGATGTACTGTATCCACAGAGCCAGTGGCGACTCTAGGAACAATATATAGGGGGGCACATAAGATACCACAGTCAAAACTGGGGAGGGGAGACTAATCATTTTCACCACTAAATCATACCACTAAAAAAAACGAAATAAGTAGATATAAATAAGATTACAAAATACGTGAGTAATGCAGTATGCAATGATACCTTTTTATTGTACTAATCTAACACTTAAAAGACAAGTTTTCAAAAGTTTTCCTTTCTTCCTCAGGTATTGCTACAGACCTGAGAAAGAGAGGAAAACTCTCAAAAGATTTTCTTTATAGAAAAAAAGAAGGGGGTTGCAGGGACACACTCTGCTACTACTGGACTTTAATGGCATACCTAGAGACAAGGATAAATTGAATTAAAAAATGTACTTTTTTTTTTTACAATTCTTTTTTTAATTCAGAAGGACTTGAACATACAACAGTATAAGAACATGAAGAAATCATGCTTCAATATGATATAATGAACCTCCTAACACCTTCTAGTATACTTAGAATATATAAGCTTGAGGTGTTCAGGTTGCTTAATCTTCCAGGGGTCGACATGTTTCGCTAAATTGTGTAGCTCCTTCAAGACCCGTAGGTTGATTATCATATTGACAACACATGGCAGAATGTGAGAGGCATCGAAAAACATCCGTGGGGGTGGACACAGGGGCCGTTAGCTCCTTTCAAGTAATCTGAGGCTTGTAGGCTTAATAGTAAGCCAAGAACTTTTCCTTGTCAAAAGAAGTATATTGAGTATACAATGTTATAAAGATACATAAAGTAAGTTTACAAGGATCTATAAAGTAAGCTCATTGTTTTACAGTAGGGTTTATATAGGTAAATATCATGAAATTTCAAATATTAAACATTGGGTTCACGTAAACCTAAATTAAAGATATATATAATTTCCTTAGTTACTTTTGTAGGTATTTAAATGATTTATACCTACTATACATATTGTTTACAAGTAGAGTGTATATAGGTCAAATAAATTCTGATAATGAGCTTTAATCGTAAGGTGGAGAAAAGGAAAGAGAAAGAAGAAAAAGGGTTGAAAGGTAGAGGTATGGTCCACAAGGTTGTCCCGTTCGTCAGTTTATTATTCTTTTTAGTTCTCTTTGAAGCCTTAGAATGGGTGTCTCTGTAAGTCATTTAATCTGTTACCATGGCAACAGGACAGAGTCATTGAAATTTGACAGGAACTGTTGTTTTATCCAAGGATGCCAAAGTTTTTCAAATTTTGGAATTTGATTTTGATCGATGGCTACCATCTTAGCATGGGACATTGTATTATTCATTCTGTGAATTGTTTCTGCTAGTACCAATGTAGGAGATTTCCATGCCTTGGCCACTGTTTGTTTTGCAGCCGTTATTAGTTGGATCATAAGTTTGAATTGAGAGAGTGTTAACCATTCCGGTTTTAGATTAAGTAAAGTTAAATATGGATCTGGTTGTATTATTTTTTTAAATATTTTAGATGCAATCACGAAGACTTCCTTCCAGAAGGTTTGGATTACTGGGCACGTCCACCATATGTGTAAATATGTGCCTATTTCTGGGCATCCTCGAAAACAAAGAGTTGAGGTATTAGGTGAATATTTTGCCACTCTAGCGGGTACAAGGTACCAGCGAGTTAGGACTTTATAATTTGTCTCCAGTGCCAAGATGTTGGGTGAAGATGACTTAGATGTGAGCCATATATTAGACCAGTCCGTGTCTTCTAAAGTTCGTCCCAGGTCCTCCTCCCACCTCTGAACGTAAGAGGGTCTATTAAGATTTGCTACTCCATATAATTGATTATAAAGTGATGAAATTGTACCTTTAGCAAATGGATCTTTTGTACAGATTGATTCAAAAATGGATAATTGGGATAATGGTGTATCCCCCTTTAGGAATGGTGTATAGAAATTTTTGATTTGGAGATATCTAAATATCTCAGAGTTTGGTAGATCATATTTTTCTCTAAGCGATGGGAATGAAAGGAATGATTTAGATGCTATGAAGTCATTTAGTGTCTGAATGCCTGATGTTGTCCAAGCTTTAAAAGAATTTGGGTAGATCCATGCCGGATAAAAGGCCGGATTTCTGATAAAAGAAAGGAGAGGATTGTGTGGAGATTGTAACTGATATTTGGTTTTTAGTTTATCCCAGAGAGATAAGAAGTGTTTAGTTATGGGATTATGAATTTTAAAGCGGTCTTTAGGATCAAGCCATAATAAATTTGATATTAATAGAGGGTCATTTTCTGAAGCCTCTATAAATACCCATAATGGGATTTCCTGTTTTGCATGGTATTTGGACAGACTGGCCAAATGTGCTGCTCTGTAGTAGTTAGTAAAATTAGGGTATCCCAGGCCTCCTTTATTTTTGGGAAGATGTAGTGTGTGTATAGGTATACGTGGTTTAGAAGAGCCCCATATAAACGAAGTTGCTCTTTTTTGTACTATTCTCAAAAAATAGGAAGGAATTGGAATAGGGAGGACTCTGAATAGATAAAGCAATTTGGGTAGAATAGTCATTTTGATTGCATTAATCTTCCCTATCCAGGATAAAGGAAGTTGTGACCATTGTTTTATTAGATTTGTGATCTGTCTTAATACAGGAGGATAATTGGTTGAGAATAAGTCAGAATGAGATGCTGTTAAATGAATTCCAAGATATGGGATTGATTTTTCTGCCCATGTGAATGGGAGTGCAGCCCTAGCCGGGATCAATTCCATGTTTGTGAGTGAAATATTAAGCACTAGGCATTTCTTAGGATTAATCATAAGGCCGGATAGGGCTGCAAATCCATCAAGAGCTGGTATTAAGTTAGGACCAGAGACCTGTGGTGATGATAGAAAAAGTAATATATCGTCTGCAAATATACATAATTTGTGTGTAATACCTCCTACTTCAATGCCAGTTATAGTTTGGTTTGTTCTGATGTATTGGGCCATGGGTTCGAGTATAAGGGCAAATAATAAGGGAGATAGTGGGCAACCCTGTCGGGTACCTCTTTCGATATTAAAGGCTTCAGATTTGTATCCAGCATATTTTATATAGGCTTTGGGTTTATTATATAATGCTTTGATCCATGTTAAAAAGTGGGGTCCAAAACCCCATTTTTGTAATGAATATTGCATATATTGCCAGGATACTGTGTCAAATGCCCTCTTAATATCGAGAGATAGAAAACATAAAGGGATTTTCCGTTTTTTAGCAATATGTGCCAATAACACTGCCCTGCGTATATTATCGCCTGCCTGTCTATTTGGCATGAAGCCTACTTGATCTCTATGTATTAATTTTCCTATAATGCTATTGAGGCGTTTTGCTATTATTTTTGCTAATAATTTAATATCGAGGTTTAACAGAGAGATAGGCCGATAATTCACACAGGAAGTATCATCAGAAAGGGGTTTTGGGATCATACAAACAATTGCCATTAGTGTTTCTTGCCGAAAAGAATGTCCATCTAGAAGTTTGTTAAAAGTTTCAGTGAGAATGGGAGAGAGTATTTCTGAGAATGTTTTATAGTATAAAGCCGAGTAGCCGTCTGGGCCTGGTCTTTTGTTAAGTTTTAGGTCTTTTATGGCGTTAGCAACTTCATCTATAGTTATAGGCTCATCCAAACTGCTTTTTTGATTCTGAGATAACTCAGGTATAGTTATTTTTGAGAAGAAGGATTCAGCTTCTGTAGGATTAAATTCATTGTTTGTCTTGTATAAAGTTGCGAGATGTGAGTGAAATTTATGGACTATTTTAACTGGATTACAAGTGTAAACATTTTTTGATAATTTCAAACGTATTGGTTGAAAGATTTGTTAGTTGAATTTAATGCCCGAGCCAGATATGTACCTGGTTTGTTTGTATTCATGTAGAAATTGTGTTTGGAGCGTTTGAGGGATTTATCAACTGACTCAGTGAGAAATAGATCGTATTCCAATCTAGATTTTTCCAGATCAGATATTGTACTCTGAGATGGATTATCTTGAAATGATATGTAGGCTGCATTAAAATTGAGTTCTAGTTTTTTTGCTAGATTTTTGCGTTCCCGTTTAAATAGTGCCATTTGTCTTTGTATTGTACCACGCAAGACAGGCTTATGAGCTTCCCACAGTGTTATTGGGGAGATGTCTGTTGTATTATTAATTGATATGTATTCCTTTAAAGCTTGTTCAATGGCCATCTGATGTAGTGGGTGTTTGAGCATTATGTCCGGTAAGTACCACGTTGGGTCATGCGCTTTTGGTATGGCTGAGGCTATAGTAGTGTATACTGCATTATGGTCAGACCACGGAATCGGAATTATATCTGATGCAATAATTTCTGGTATCATTCCTATTGTTAGAAAAATATGATCTATTCTGGTGAAGGTTTGATGAGGGTGCGAGAAATAAGTGAATTTCTTTTTCATTGGGTTACTTTCTCTCCATGAATCTACCAGATTGTATTTGGAAAGAAGTTGAGAAAAAGGTAATCTAGAGGTTATTTTGGATGGTGTAAAAGGTGATTTATCCAGAAATGGGAGGAGGACCTGGTTCGAATCCCCACACATTATCACTGTTCCTATTTTGTGTGTATTAATCACTTGTAATATATGTGAGAGGAATGGTGTAGGTTGTTTGTTAGGAGCGTAGTAGGAAATCACTGTGATTGCTGTATCCATTATATAACCCATGAGTATCAGGTATCTACCTTCTGGGTCTTTAATTTCTGATGATAAGGTGAATGGTGTGGATCGGTGAAATGCAATTAGAGTTCCCCTTTGCTTGGTACAGGCAGAAGCCGTGTAAATTTGTTGATAAAAAGGAGAAATATATTTTGGAGTAGAATCTTTGGTGAAGTGTGTTTCTTGGAGGCATACTATGTGAGCCTTCTTGTTATGGAAAGTACGGAAGGCTTTGGTCCTTTTTTGAGGGACATTTATTCCCTGAACATTCAGGGAAAGTATATTCAGTGGTGCCATGGCAATAGATCAAATAGTTTTGACTTACTTTTTGTTATGCAGAGCTGACTGCGCAGATCAACCTGTGTGGACTGAAGAGATGAATAGATAGAAAAGAAACCAGTGAATTCTGGAGTAAAGAGTAAACAAAAAACATATGAGATTAGATGATACATTGTATAAATTATTTTTTGCAAGTAATCACAATTTACCCGTGAAAGAGAATAAATATCTCTCTCAGGGGAATAAGTGCCTTCGTCACACTCCCACATAATATGGTTGGGAGAATGAGGAGGGCTAATGGGGGTACACGGATCTTCCGCTTACAGGAGAGAAGTGCTATGTCAAAAGACATCAAAATGATGTTTCATTAATTGGAGTGCAGAATATAGTTTTTGTTGAAATTATTTATTCCAGGGTGGTTGTATATGGTTAGTCTTGCCCTAGGCTAAATAATTCAGTTAGAAAGGTACTGTTAATAACTTTGGTATTGATGAAGATAGTTTGAATTATTTTGGGATTTTAACCCTTTTAGAGTAAACAATTACATATTTTATTCATATGTAACTGTTTAGAGATGTTAACTCATAAAATTGAGGTTGTATTGCTTCAGATTAGAATAAACAAAAACATAATTCTAGGAACTAGTTAGGTAATAATATATTTGTTTTAAGAAAAGAAAGAAAAAGCTTCCATTACTTCTGGATTATTGAACATATTTGTCCTAAAAAGTAATAAATCTATTGTTATTACCTAATAATATATAACTGAACAAGAATTTCCTTATTTCACTTATATATTCTAAGGCTATATGAATCAGAAGTAATAAGAAATATAACTGGAATGTAACATGATCCCACACAGTGTGTGACTATCAGAATGCAGTTACATTCAGTTATAAATATAGTTTTTTTTATAGAGAACCATCTCTTAGTATAATAAATGAAGAGATATCAGGAATTAGGATGTCAGTCCGTAAGCCAAGAACTTTTAAATCAATGATTTATGATTAAACTCCCAGTGTTTTGTATTAGATATATATATCTGTTATGTAGCATTTAAGACACCAGGGGGAGCTGTATACCAAATGAATTCTCATGAACTCCATATAATATAAAGGTATCTGGCCCAAAAATAGTCCTCAACAGAAAAAAGAGGAATAGCCAGCCATTGTGTGTCCTCCTGCAGGGCACATACAATGGTGCTGCCAGCTTAAAGCAAATTCAGCAAACACCAGGGCTGTGTAAATAATCCCCTATGTTAAAGCCTAGCTCCACCCAACAGGGGAAGCTCCGCTTGTATGCTTCCTCCCCCTCCGCTGCCACATTTGGCTCCTTCCGGGGCGGAGGGGGAAGCGGGTATCTGTCTTTGACTGGTACCCATCCCAACTTCTGGGTGACCTCACCGCAGCGAGGGAAGTGTCCTAATATTAAAAGTCAGCAGCTATTGTATTTTTGGCTGCTGACTTTAGATTTTTTGGTGGGGGGGCTGGAGCTTCTCTTTAAGTATGTCACTAATGAAGGCCAATGAACAGACTCTGAGTTTTTGTATGTGTGTTTGTCCATATCTAATCATATCTATTCCATATTAAACCACTTTCTGCCCGGCCTATAGCACATTGACATATGACATCCTCTCGAAAGGTGATGCGCAATGGCACAAACTGTCACCGGTTGTTTCCATCGGAGAACAACTGATGACTGATTAGTGTACCGGCTCTCTGCCGGTACCATGTGACCAATCACAGCAGATCACATGATTATTGTAAACAATGAATGGCTTAATTTCATGCCATCCATTGTGCACAGTTGTTTTGATAGCTGTGATTAGTCAATATGAACACACGGTCATAGGTGTGCTCAGCCTATTGCATTAGGGTGTGCACTCCAAAACTTAAACACACATGTCTTTCTCTGCAGCCTCAGCTGCATTGGACTGTGAATGAATGGGAAGTGCTCTGTGCTGAGCGGCTTCCTGTTCATTCACAAACTGAAGCATAGTAAGAGCAGTTTACTATGCTTCAGTTATGATTGAACACAGTGAGTGTGATCACTGTCTTCATTGAGAAAAGAAAGGAGCCAGTATATATCATATTGATTAGCCCCTTCCCCAGCTCTCCAACCTGAAACATCCCCCGCCGCAGCCGGGGGGAGAGGAGAGGAGGGAAGCTGGCAGCACTATGGTAGGGGGGCACAACACAGGGGGAAGCCCAGGCATTAGGGGGAATTGGCGCCAGAATGATTAGGGTGTGCCCAGGCACACCTGGCACACCCCCTGCGCACGCTTATGCACATGGTATAGACGGGGCCAATCACAGCCTATCTGTACCATGTGATTAGCTCTGGCTAATAACAGCTAATCACAACAAAACAAACTTAAAACAAAACAAAATAAAATGCTTATAGCAATAAAATTAACTGCTACCCTGTTTCCCCGAAAATAAGACCTAGCGTGATTGTCAGTGATGGCTGCAATATAAGCCCTACCCCCCAAATAAGCCCTAGTTAAAGTCCTTGTAGGTCTTATTTTCAGGGTAGGGCTTATTTGGGGGGTAGGGCTTATATTGCAGCCATCACTGACAATCACGCTAGGTCTTATTTTTGGGGAAACAGGGTATAAGCAGTCACAATGTGTAAAAAAATAAAATAAAATCCTGGTCACTTCCCCAGAGTAGTAAAATGGTAACAGTATATTGCTCTGGTCACAATGTGTTAAAAAAAAGAAAAAATGTAATACTTTTTTTTTTTTTACTGTCACCAGTGTCCCTGATCACCGCCACACCAGTTATATGATGATGCTGTACTGCACTGGTGACAGTATGTAAAAAATATAAAAATTACAACTTCAAAGAACTTGCCATGTCTCTTACTAAATACATTAGACTGTCTACTTTCCAAAAATGGGTCATTTGGGGATATCTGTACTGTTCTGACATTTTTGAGCCTCAAGAAATGAGGCTTTACATACTGTAAGGATTGATCAACTCTCAAAAATATATCAGTTTCCTACAGACTAAATAATATACACATGTTTGTTATTTTCACCAAAGAAATGTAGCAGAATACATTTTGGCCTAAATTTATGAAGAAAGATTATTTATTTGCAAAATTTTATAACAAAAACAAAGAGAAACGCTTTTTTTCAACATTTTCAGTCTTTTTTTTTTTTTTTCATTTATTTTGCAAAAAATTAAAAACCCAGTGGTCATTAAATACCACCAAAACAAAGTTCTAATTGTGTGAACAAAATGATAAAAATTTAGTTTGGGTACAGTGTTGCATGACTGTGCAGTTATCATTCAAAGTACGACGGCGCTGAAAGCCTGGGCAGTAAGGGGGTAAAAGTGACCTGTATTGAAGTGGTTAAAGCGTTTGTTAACCCCCCAAAAAAATGGATCCTGCTCCTTTAAAGCATGTTATATGACACAGTGCTTGTCCTGTGTCATTTGGCCCTCTGTACCACCTAAAAAAACCTGACTGATCCTGCCAGTTTCTCCCCACCCCTCTGTAAACTGACCACGATGTATCATGGCCTGACACCGTGGTCAGTTTACGTGCCTCTGTCATCAGCATCCTGCTATCTGCTCTCCTCTCTGCTCCTGTGTCCTCCTCCCCCCTCCCCTCCCTGTCTGTGTGTGAGCTGCCCCCCCCCCCCTGCTGCTGCTCTCATAACACTAACCTGTATACACCATCAGTATTGCCTCCTATTGCAGTGTTCACCTCTGTGAATGATTTAGAAATATAAATGCTGTAAATACCTTATTTAAGAGCTGAAATTGTGATCACATGACCAGCCAGCTCTCTCCTCCTCTCCTCCTCCCCTCCAGACTGACATCAGCAGGGAAATCTCAGTCACGCCCACTGCATCTCTCAGAGGAGAAAGGAAGAAAGCTGGGCAGTCATGTGATCGCAATTTCGGCAGTGAAATGAGGTATTTGCAGCATTTATTTTTATAAATCATACACAGAGGGAGATACTACAATAGGAGGCAATGATGATGGTGTATACAGGTTAGAGTGGCTTAACAATCACTTTAAGTGTAACAAACGTCTGTAAGTGGTACAAATAGTAAGCTAGTAATAGAGATGTAATCCATAGCTGTCCTTCAAGGTTTCTGTAAATATGTTAGTAAGGGCTCATTTACATGTGTGTCAATACTTTGTGTTTAAGCAGCATTTCTTGGGCATTTATAAAGCCTCATAACTGCCCAGCACCGCCTGCCAAGAATATTACAATGAGTACCACAGTGCTGTTCACACAGGAGCGGCAGCATGGTGTCATGTTAAAAATTAGACAGCATGTCGATTTCATGAGACATCGACGCTTGTCAACTGCTTCCATTGATTTCAGTGGTGATGCTCTGTAACCGCACCTTAGCAGCACCTACAGCATTTATGAAGTGTTAGCTGGCATCAGGGCAGAGATAGTGGAGGCTCCTGTATCCCAGAATGCACTGGGAAATTATAGAGAACTTTTAGTGACCAGTATGAGAGAGCGAGAGCGATAACACCAAATTTAACACACCTGCTCCCCATTCACACCAGAGACCTTGTAACACTAACGAGTCACATGACACTGGGGAGGGAAAATGGCTCATTGGGCTCAATTTGGACATTTTCACTTAGGGGTGTACTCACTTTTGTTGCCAGCGGTTTAGTCATTAATGGCTGTGTGTTGAGTTATTTTAAGGTAGACAGCAAATTTACACTGTTATACAAGCTGTACACTCACTACTTTACATTGTAGCAAAGTGTAATTTCTTCAGTGTTGTCACATGAAAAGGTATAATAAAATATTTACAAAAATGTGTGGGGTGTACTCACTTTTGTGACATACTGTATTACATTGCTATAAGCAAGCATTTTACTGAATGAAACTGATTCATTCAGTCTATTTTTTGTGATTAGCTGTGATTGGTCAAAGCTAATCACGTGGTACAGATGGGCTGTGATTGGCCCTGTCTGTACCATGTGATCAAATTGAGCAATCACAGCTAGCAACACATTTGTACACATTGGATGGCTTGAAAGGAAGCCGTACGCTGTGTATAACTGTCATGTGACCTGCTGTGATTTGTCACGGCGGTCACACAGTACCAACAGCGAGCCAGTACTCTGATTGGTCAACAGCTGTGTCTCGTGGACACGGCCGGTGACAGATTGCGCCTCTATGCGGCCCCGTAACCGTGTGATGGCACATCATGTCCAGTCAGGATGGAAAAGCACCTGCCTGCCCGTCGTTTGTTTATAGGTCCAGCGATGTTGCACGAGAAACTCGGCTGTCCGGAAGTCTCCCTCCTCATTGGCTGAGACAGTCAAAGTCAGTGAGCCAATGAGGAGAGAAAAGACACAGGGAGCTGCAGTTTGGCTTGGGTGCCCCCATAGCAAGCTTCTTGCTGTGGGGGCACTTAACAGGAAGGAGGGGTCAGGAGCACCAAAGAGGGAGCCGAGAAGAGGAAGATCTGGGCTGCTCTGTGCAAAACCAACTGCACAGAGCAGAAAAGTATAATATGTTTATTATTTAAAAAAAAATAAAAAACAAGACTTTAATATCACGTTAAGTATATTTAAAATTAAAGAGTTTGGGACTTTGAATGAGGCACATAAAATATGCGCCTCCATCCCTGTTTTAAGTTAATTGGAAAGGGGGGGGGTGTATTTGGGACTGAGGCACGTATTATACAGTACTTTGAAAAAATATTTATACCCCTTGAAATTTTCCACATTTTGTCATGTTACAAAATTAATTTAATCTCAGTATTTAATACAGCTGTTCTGCAAAGCCCTCAGAGGTTTTTTAGAGAACCTTAGTGAACAAACAGCATTGTGAAGGCCAAGGCACACACCAGACAGGTCAGGGATAAAGTTGTGGAGAAGCTTAAAGCAGGGTTAGGTTATAAAAAAAATATCCCAAGCTTTGAACATCTCACAGAGCACTGTTCAATCCATCATCTGAAAATGGAAAGAGTATGGCACAACTGCAAACCTACCACATGGCCATCCACTTAAACTGACAGGCTGGGCAAGGAGAGCATTAATCAGAGAAGCAGCCAAGAAGCCCATGGTAACTCTGGAGGAGCTGCAAGTGGGAGAATCTGTCCACATGACAACTAGTAGTCATGCACTCCACAAATCTGCCCTTTATGGAATAGAATTTATGGCAAGAAGAAAGCCATTGTTGAAAAGCCATAAGAAGTCCCATTTGCAGTTTGCTAGAAGCCATTTGGGGGACACAGCAAACATGTGGAAGAAGGTGCTCTGCTGGTCAGATGAGACCAAATTTTTACTTTTTGGCCTAAAAGCAAAACGTGTGGTGGAAAACTAACACTGCACATCATCCTGAACACACCATCCCCACCGTGAAACATGGTGGTGGCAGTATCATGTTGTGGGGATGCTTTTCTTCAGCAGGGACAGGGAAGCTGGTCAGAGTTGATCGAAGGATGGATGGAGCCAAATACAGAAAAATCTTATAAGAAAACCTGTTAGAGTCTGCAAAAGACTTGAGACCGGCACGGAGGTTCACTTTCCAGCAGGACAACGACCCTAAATGTACAGCCAGAGCTACAATGGTATGGTTTAGATCAAAGCATATTCATAAGTTAGAATGGCCCAGTCAAAGTCCAGACATAAATCCAATTGAGAATCTGTGGCAAGACTTAAAAATTGTTGTTCACAGACACTCTCCATCCAATCTGACAGAGCTTGAGCTGTTTTGCAAAGAAGAATGGGCACTCACTCATGACTCACTCTCTAGATGTGCAAAGCTGGTAGAGACATTCCCAAAAAGACTTACAGCTGTAATTGCAACGAAAACGTGGTTCTGCAAAGTTTTAACTCGGGGGCTGAATACAAATGTATGCCACACTTTTCAGATATTTATTTGTAAAAATATTGGAAAACAATTTATCTTTTTCCTTCCACTTCACAATTATGTGCAACTTTGTGTTGGTCTACCACATAAAATCCCAATAAAATAGATTTACGTTTGTGGTTGTAACATGACAAAACCTGGAAAATTTCAAGGGGTAAGAATACTTTTTCATGGCACTGTATAAATTAAGGCTAAATAAATTTGGCAATGTAGGAGAAATATACATTTATTTTAACATGGATGACAAAAACATCACATGAAAGTAGTAAAATAGATGACAAAAACATCACGTGAAAGTAGTAAAATGGATGACAAAAACATCACATAAAAGTTACATACATATAATTACAAACTTCATATTGACATGCTGCAAACCAAATGAACGTAATAGGCAAGCGACAGCAGATTTATGGTGTGGCCAAAAAAAGCAACTAGCCTTGGGCATGGTATGTAGATACTTGTCTGAAATGAAACAAAGGCATGTAAGGCCATAAATATAAGCAGATCGCATCATGAATAAGTCCGACGCATTTCGTTGGATCAACCAATTCTTCAGGAGCAGATGCAATAGGATACTGTAACAAAAGAGAGAACATAAATAACCAAGGGTCTATGCTATATATATAATAGATGAAAATAAATTATGATGGATAAGGGGGAAAATAACTGTCCCTTAAAATACTCACCTGTGCTAAGTGCACAGGACTGAAGGACCAGGACCGCAATGGATGTCCACCAAGGGAGCTGAGGTGATCAAGACATGCAGAAGCAGCCAGGAGCATAAGTGTAATACCAAGAAAATGGTGTGCCATATAATCTTGCAAGTGACGGTGAGCATGGGCTCCACTGCTGTGGATATAAGTAAATGTTCTATAAACAATGTGTGATATGTGATAAACATATAGGATTGATAAAATCCCAAGAAAAAGGAGCCCAAAATAAAAAGTAAACTCAAAGTGATTTACCTTGAGATTGGAAGTGGATATAATCCAATAAACAAGTGCATGTGAAAGGGAAGTGTGCAGCTAAAAGGACTGGCAAGTGTCAAATGAACGTGTTTTATGCTCCCAAATGATCCTAGCATGACCCGCACCAGCATCACGCATGGCATGTCGGAAGGGGAGGAGCGACCTCAGCGGAGGGGCCCGAGCCGCCCACTGGACTCAGACGAACATTCCCTAATGGTCGGCCGGTGTTCTGCCGAGAAAGTTCCGCTCCGCCGATAAGGACCCTCCTCTACTGTGCAGGCGCGCAGTAGGATCCGGCGGAAATAGCCAAAGGTGTATAGGTGAAAATCAGCTGTACACGGCGCCTGTAAGAGGGCCCCTCGCGGGCTCGCTTCGCTCGCCACGCTTCGGGCACGGCCTCGCTTCACTCAGCTCTTTTTTTATTCCCCCCCCCTCTAGGTCCACTTGGATGGTGGGGAAGGAACCTGGACCTAGGGCGCAGGTGCCGTGTACAGCTGATTGAAGATTTTGAGCTTCGGCTATCTCCGGCGGCTGATAGTAGTTCGTACAGGGGGGGTCCTTATCCGCCGAGGGAACTTTCTCGGCAAGACACCGGAAGGTGGATGGCAAACGCACCCGCAGCGCACAAAGTAACATCGCACATGCGGAGCGGTGGCATGGCGCCGATGCGTACAGCCACACCCACCCACATCCCACAAAAGGGGGGGGCAAGGGAGGGGCACCAAGAACAGCTCCCACTGGCAGACAAGAGATTGGGCCGCCCAACAACCTGCCAACACATAGCAAAGTAGTATAATCCATGAGATACCAGGCAGTAAGACATAGTGCTGAGATGCCACAGAGATGGTAAAATAATGATTATAAAATGTGGCAATAAAGTTGGATTAGAACACAGACAAACCAGATTACAGTCTGCTGTGACTGATATAAGTATATTTAAAGCCAATATTTAATATTTCAGTTTTTAATAGAATGTAAGAGTTAACGCTTTCACCAGGTTTTTATTGTGGTCTGTATCTCCACTGGGTACAATCAATCGTGTCTTTGTGACCATCACCAGAGAATGGTGGGATATTCTTCCATTGGGGACACACTGACAGGGTGTTAACCCTTTCCTACTCAATGCAACACATCTTTGATTTTGCATACACCTAAAAAAAGTGTAAAGAAATAAAGAAAAAAAAAGTCATTTTAAAATGTGTGTGAATTTTCCTAACAGCAGATTTGCGCCATCATGCCTTGCCAGTATTCTGATACCCCAGCCACATTTCTTTCATGATAAAAAAAAGCTGATAAAAAACACTGGAAATTCACTACTGAATGTTTTATCTTAAAGTTGATCTTTCACTTTTATCTAAATAAAAATTTTAAAAGCTCACATAATTTCTATGGAAAATACTAGAAATAACTATAGGCAATATTTTCTTATTTTTAAGAAAAAAGTTAAATTCCAGTGTCAAGTGTTTGGGCATTTTTGGGTGATATAGCAATGCGTGCCCTGAGATTAGTGGTTGGTGGTGTTCCCATATTTGGTGCTGACGTCTTGTTCATACAAACAGAATATATACAGTAGCTTCTATGTAGAGTCTCACCAAGTACGCACTTCACATTCACTGACCTATGTCTTGCCTGCAGATTGTATAACACTTACAGTATTTATATTCTCATGTACATATAGATAGATAACTGTGGCTCTTGTTTAGTATATTTGTTCCCATGGAAGAAATCCAATATTCTAATGCCTTTGGAAGAGACAGAGGGAAAAGTCCAAATTGATGTAGTGAATAATAGAAAAATCACATAAAACAGCCAAAGCATTACACGGGGGTAAGATAACGCTCCCGTTATCAAGATTAATACTAAGTCAGAGTTTAAAGCGGGATTAAAACGCAAAGCAAACATTTATTTTAAGTTAATGCAGCTTACCAGTTCTTAGATGTGGTGGCTGCATTCCTTTTCTTTGTTAGGCTTTCTTTTATCTTTACATGTGATCTAGTCAGTAAATCTGTTGTTTTTCAACAGAATAAGCTGTCCTGCCGATGTAGCAGTTAGAGGGTTGAGACAAACCATTTATCACTGACAGGGGTGCTTACAATGATCAGCTTTCATTTATTTATGTAAAACCTTTATCCCAAAATAAACAAAACAGTTGCTGTAACTGCTTAAAAAGTGTTAGCTGGAGTTTGGCTTCAGTTTATTAGTGTATCTAAATCTGCTACTCCATCTAACACACCCCTCCCCCCATACTGACAATGCTGCTATCCAGAGGTGTCTCTGTTGCTCCTTCATCCAGAGTGGGGCACTCTAATACAGGAGGTGTGTTCTGGCTGGATCACTAGGTACAAAGAGAGAAAAAGCCCAGAATAAGAAAACAAATGCAACCACCAATAATAAGAAAAAAAAAGCCCAGAATAAGAAAACAAATGCAACCACCACACCTAATGAATGGTAAGCTGCAATACATTACATTTTTGGCATTGCCTTTAATACCTCCTTAGGTGGACTCATTAACAGATCAGAGATGGATGGATCAGAGAAGGTCAGTGAGGATGTGCAAGCATTATTGGCAAACATATTGATCATATAAGGTTTTTCACCTTATTGCATTCCGTGCAATAAGGTGAAAAACCTTCTGTGCTGCAGCTCCCCCGCCCCCCCCCCCTCCCTTTTTCTTACCAGAGGCCGACCCGATCCAGCGATGTACATTCAAGGATCATAAATGGAACTGGAGAAGCCTGAGGCTGGGTTCACACCATTGCGAATCCCAGCATCCAATTCGCAATAGCAGGAGATTTTGACCAGCTCTCTATGGAGCCGGTTCACATATCTCCGCAGACGGTCTGGTGCGATTTGCACAAAAACGCTGTGTGTCTTTTGGTACGTTTCAAGTCTGAATTCAGCCAAAAATTTGGGCTGAAATCGGACCTGAAACGGTGAACCGTGATGCACTGGACCCTGCTGTGAGCCGCATGTGGCTCATATGTGAACCCAGACTCATAGTGTAATTCAGCCAACCGATCAGAGAGTATTTGCAATGCTATCTGAGCTAACTGGCAGGTTGATACCACCACTAGGAATACAATTCATGCTTTAATTTTTTACCTTAATGTTAGTGTAACTTATATATATTTCAATAAAAAGTTGGCTGATTTACACTATGAGGCTTCTCCCTTTCCATTTATGATCATGGAATATATCGAGCTCTTCCCTACAAGAATATCAAGACATGCTGTTTGAAATCTCTGTGATTACTCCTGCACAAGCTTTTCTGATCTCTGTAATAGGGAGGGATCCATCTAATCTGGTAAGAGGCTATCTTTTTTTCTTGTGGACGGAGCACTTTGTCAATTTCCTTTGAGCACCGGCAGACACGGAGTGGAATATATTTACACATTCATTCATTATATACATTTTATGTGTGGACTTGTTTATGGACTTGAGTTTAATATAGATATTTTTTAGCACATTTGGAATTTTTTTGCACAATGCGTTTTTTACTGGATTTGTTTCTCTGGTGATGAATTTGAGTATATTTATATATATTATTTATTTGAGCACTTGTATAGAAGTGATTCCACATTTGTGCACATTTCACAAGTGAATGAAACAAGCTGTTAGTGTTAAGTGTTAAATCAAGGCTAAAAATGGTATACATTGCAGCTTACCAGTCCTTAGATATGGTGGCTGCAGTCGTTTCCAACTTTCAAGTTTTATTTTCATTTGCTGATACTGCCAGTAACACAGTTCCTGTCTGAGGGTGAAAACACTAACTCATCTTATTGTATTTACTGTAGTGAGAGATAACTGGAAACAATGTAACTGATATAAGTGCAGCACAGGCAAGGTACAGGAAGTTTCCAGCTCAACAAAATTTCATTTTTTTTTTGTTTTGTTTTTTTACTGAACAGTTATATCAAAACACTTTAATTGTATCTTTAAAAGGCCAAAAGCTAGCAAATAATTGAAGTTTGTTCTTAGAATTTATATACACTTTAAGGACACTGTGGAATGTGGAATGCAGCAAGTGCATCCATGATTATTCCCAGAAATGAGGGGGTAATAGCTGTCCCACCTCAGTAACAGGAGTTTATTTATCTTGTCTGGAGTATGTCCAGCTTTGGGTCATTTTCTGACTTGTGTTTACCAAAGTGACATGCGGAAGTGACTGGAAATCAATTTAATCAAATTAAAACACACTGGAACTTCTGTTTCCCATAACATTGAACAGCCTTCTGCTGGGAAGTTTTAGGACATGCATGAAATGACCTTACTGACGCACACTAGACAATGTTCTTTTAGCTGCTAGCGCCCATATTTGTTGATGTAGCTCTGTGAAAACTTCAAATTGTGAAGGGTAGTTATACAGTGCAGAATTGTCACAAAAAGATGTGATTCTATCTGGTAGCGAATTTCAAAAGCACAGTAGACAAGTTTATATACAGTGGGTTTAGAAAATAATCACCCCCCCCCCCCTTTAAAATAATCACTTTTATTTGCTTTGCAGCTTGAAATGAAGGTAGACGCAGTTTTTGATTTATCCAACTATATTTACTCAGTGCAACTTATAACATCCACTTGAAAGATATAACAAAAACATGTCAGAAAAAAAATAAATAAATAAAAATCAGAATTATAGAGTTGGAAAAAGGATCACCCCCTTCCTAAAAATAACTGACTTGTAAACTCAATCAGGTGTAGTATAATCACCTTCTCAATGGTACTCAAAGCCATTTGACTTTCAACTGTGATCAGCTGTGGTCATTTGTATTAGCTCAGCATGAAAAGAGCTTTCCTGGAGCTTTTTAGTCCCTGGTAGTGCAGTTGAAGTAAACAATCAACTATGGGTGGCAAGACATTGTCAAAAGATCTCCAGGGTATAGTTGTGGACAGGCAGTCAGGAGAAGGATACAAAAAAATGTCAAAGGCTTTATCAATGCCTAGAAGCACAGCAAAGTCTATTATTAAAAAGTGGAGGGTATTTGGTACAACACAGACCCTCCCTGGGTCAGGACGTTGCTCCAAACTGGATAAAAGAGACAGGAGGAAACTGGTCTACAGCACCTCTTAAGCAGTTGCAGGAATTTATGAAAAAGAGTGGTCATTGTGTGCGTGTGACAACAACGTCACAAACTCTACACAAGTATGGCTTGTATGGGAGGGTTGCAAGAAAAAAGTCACTCCTCAAGAAAGGCCACATGCAGTCACAACTGAGCTTTGCCAAAACACACCTTCTGAGGCCACATGGAAAAAGGTGTTATGGTCAGATGAAACTAAAATGTAATTATTTTTTTTCTCAACACCAAGTGATATGACTGGCGGAAGTCCAAAACAGCTCACCATCCAAATAACACCATCCCTACAGTAAAGCATGGAGGTTGTAATATTCTGTTATGGGGGTGTTTCTCTACAGCAGAGACTGGAGCACTTGTCAGGATAGAAGGAAAAATGGATGGGGGAAAATACCATCAAATTCTTGAGGAAAATCTGCTGCTCTCTGCTGGAAAGTTAAAGAAAAATCTTGCAAGCCACAACAGTCCAATGCCAATAAAATGACAATACCCAGCTGCAGGCGCAGATCACGTTTCATAAACCGTGCAAACTGATATAAAGAGAAAATATGTGCTGTGCTAGAGTGAACTAAATCAATTTGTTAACTCTTGAGTGTAAACATATGCAAGAAAAACTCTTTAGTGTGAAACATATACAAAATAACTCTCTCTGTGTTACTCAAACACTGATATAAAAAACCTATATAGAAATTCATTTGTATCAAAACAATATTAAAATGCAATGTGCATATGAAATATTGCCAAATAATTAAAGTGCACAAATAAATACAAAAGTGCTTAGTGCTCCACAATGATTATAAAAGACAGTCCTGATAGAATGATAAGTGATGGGTGAAAAAATCCTAAACATCAACATCAAAATAAGTGTGTAAAACAGTGTCCATGGATGGTGTAATCCAACATGCTCATGAGATCCTTGGTGCTGCAAACCATGCTCCGGTGCCCTTCAGTGACCCCCCAGGTTATTGCGCTCACCTCAGAGCGTGTGACCCAGTTGCTACACTGAGTAAAAACAAGCTTTGGAGCCACCCCCGGGCTCTGTACTGATTATCAGGTGCTGATCTCCAGCCTGTTTCAATGCAGCTTAGAAGTCCACCAACCCCAGACCGATATAGACCAGGCGATATCCTCTAGAGCGTGGGAAGTTTCATTCTTGAGTGCGGACATTGGCAGGTGTCGTATTGTGTCATGTATGTGCGCAGCTAGAGGATATCACCTAGTCTATATCGGTCTGGGGTTGGAGGACTTCTAAGCTGCATTGAACCAGGCTGGAGATCGGCACCTGATAATCAGTACAGAGCCCGGGGGTGGCTCCAAAGCGTGTTTTGACTCAGTGTAGCAACTGGGTCACACGCTCTGCAATAACCTGGGGGGTCACTAAAGGGCAGTGAAGGGCACCGGAGCATGGTTTGCAGCACCAAGGATCTCATGAGCATGTTGGATTACACCATCCATGGACACTGTTTTACACACTTATTTTGATGTTGATTTTTAGGATTTTTTCACCCATCACTTATCATTATATCAGGACTGTCTATTATAATCGTTGTGGAGCACTAAGCGCTTTTGTATTTATTTATGCACTTTAATTATTTGGCAATATTTTATATGCACATTGCACTTTAATATTGTTTTGAATCAAATTAATTTATATATACGTTTTTTATATCAGTGTTTGAGTAACACAAAGAGGGTTATTTTGTATATGTTTCACACTCAAGAGTTTTTCTTACATATGTTTACACTCAAGAGTTAACACATTGATTTAGTTCACTCTAGCGCAGCGCATATTTTCTCTTTATATTACTCGGCTAGCAAGTTGTCAATGGGAAGAAGGTTTACCTTCCAACATGACAATGACCCAAACTGCACAGCAAAAATGACCACACAGTGATTGAAGGAGAAAAAGGCAAATGTCCTTGCATGTCCTAGTCAGAGCTCAGACTTAAACCTTACTGAAAATCTGTGGAATGACTTGAAGACTGCAGTCCACAAATGGTCACCATCAAATATAACTGAACTTGAGCAGTTCTGTAAAGAAGAGTGGGCAAATATTGTTAGTAGATAAATAAAGTTAGTAGAGACATATCCCAATAGACTAAAGGCTGTAATGACAGCAAAAGGAGGTTCAACAAAATACTGACACAAGGTAGTGATCCACAAGGTGGAGAAGCGCAATGTTTCTAACATCCACCAGTTCCGTGATGTCCTCATGGAGGAGTGGAAGAGGACTCCAGTGGCAACCTGTGAAGCTCTGGTGAACTCCATGTCCAAGGGGGTTAAGGCAGTGCTGGAAAATAATGGTGGTCACACAAAATATTGACACTTTGGGCCCAATTTGGACATTTTCACTTAGGGGTGTACTCACTTTTGTTGCCAGCGGTTTAGACATTAATGGCTGTGTGTTATTAGTTGTGAGTTTTTTTGAGGGGACAGCAAATTTACACTGTTATACAAGCTGTACACTCACTACTTTACATTGTAGCAAATTGTCATTTCTTCAATGTTGTCACATGAAAAGATATAATAAAATATTTACAAAAATGTGAGGGGTGTACTCACTTTTGTGAGATACTGTATACAGTCAGGTCCATAAATATTGGGACATCGACACAGTTCTTATCTTTTTGGCACTATACACCACCACAATGGATTTGAAATAAAACAAACAAGATGTGCTTTAACTGCAGACTTTCAGCTTTAATTTGAGGGTATTTACATCCAAATCAGGTGAACGGTGTAGGAATTACAACAGTTTGTATATGTGCCTCCCACTTTTTAAGGGACCAAAAGTAATGGGACAGATTAACAATCATCCATCAAACTTTCACTTTTTAATACTTGGTTGCAAATCCTTTGCAGTCAATTAAAGCCTGAAGTGTGGAATGCATAGACATCACCAGACGCTGGGTTTCATCCCCGGTGATGCTCTGCCAGGCCTCTACTGCAACTGTCTTCAGTTCCTGCTTGTTCTTGGGGCATTTTCCCTTCAGTTTTGTCTTCAGCAAGTGAAATGCATGCTCAATCGGATTCAGGTCAGGTGACTTGGCCATCGCATAACATTCCACTTTAACTGCAGACTTTCAGCTTTAATTTGAGAATAATGAGGGAATAACACACACCTGGTCATGGAACAGCTGAGCAGCCAATTGTCCCATTACTTTTTGTAAATACCCTCAAATTAAAGCTGAAAGTCTGCAGTTAAAGCACATCTTGTTCGTTTCATTTCAAATCCATTGTGGTGGTGTATAGAGCCAAAAAGATTAGAAATGTGTCGATGTCCCAATATTTATGGACCTGACTGTATATTATTGTATAATGATATATTTAGCATCTATGCATTCTGTAACACATTTTTTGAGAAAGAAAAAATGAGAGACGCTCACACTAAAGCCTCGTACACATAGGCCCAATATCAGCTGAAATCAGCCGGTTCAGTAGATACCGGCCGACATTCAGCCCACGTGTACAGGCCCTTGTTTGGTAGAAGCTGATCTCAGGACCAGCTTCTGTCGAACGAACATGCTGGAAAACCAGCACATTGGCATTTGATCAGCTCTCTCAGCCAATGGTTGCAAGCTATGACTGGTGTGTTCTGGCAGGGGGGATGGTCCCCCTGTCAGAACACAATAGCTCAGTGGGGAGATCGCTGTACTAACATTGCATTGTTAGTAAAGGACCTTCTTGTGAGCTCCTCAGTTTTACCGTGCTTTAGACACACTGCACACATTTAAGCTACATTTGTTGTCCACTTATGTTGCATGTGAAATAACCACAATACCACATATGACCTATAGGTGGTGCAACAAAAGAGCTGATATCATTGAGTACACCACAGTATGTGCTGCTCATGATTATGGATTTGCAAATGATGGGCACAAATGTAAAAGTAATAATCTTCAAAACACATTACCATAAAGTATCTTATTACTATTTTTACTATTTATGTTGAAACTTGTAAATAATATAATCTACTTTTAGGTTCAGGAAATACAGTAGCCACGGAAGACTTATTTTGTTAGGTCTAAGTATGCGTGCAGTAATTGCTCCATTTTTCTGGGATAATTAAAGTCTAACACAATAATGGATATGATTCACAGATAATACAGTTTAAAGATTACATTCCCAGAATTCAACTATGAAACCCAATCCAAAGTTTTTCATTTTTTTTTTTCCAGGGATCTCTTTCTTGCCATCACCAGCCAGAGCTGTGTTTTGTTTTATACTGCTTATTTTATATACTTATTAGTTAAAAATGGGATGGACAAAACGTACAAAGTGTATTAAAAAGGCATAAGGGGAAAGAATGTGAAAAGCGACAGCCATACGCATTAACATATTTTTCCTCTTATTTTATAAATATATATAATGTATATAAATATACTGTGTATATATAATGTATGTAATAAGACATCTTTTTGTAGGCCATCAGTTGAGCCTGAACCAGCTGATGTTAATTTGCACTGACAAGGGGCAGGATTGCTTTCTAATTACTGATAGATATCAGCTGGTGTCTTGGCTTTCCATGCCTTTTTGCACCTCCCTTTCTTTATATGTTCAATACTTTTTCCCTGTGTCATTTCATTTTATTACATATAACTTAATTTGTGAACGTATTTGCTTTGGTTTGCTTTGTATGTATGGATTGCATTAGTTGTTACCGACATGTGGTGAAAATTTCATGTCAATAGCACCTTTAGAAATATATTTACCTAGAAAAATGGTAACATGTTCATTACTTATTTTACCCGCTGTAAGTAAAAAGAAAAGAAGGTATTATTGTGCTCCAACCGATCTGGCATCATGGTGAAGCACACAACAGGATTAATCTATGAGAATATACAGTTGAAATCCTTTAGGGGAGATGTGCAGCAATACTGTATATATAATTATGAAGAAACAACCCTGTATTTGTTAAGGACTGGGTTCACACCGCACAGTGGCTCGCAGGAGGGGGTCCAGTGTGTCCATGTTCTCCATTTTAGGGAAGAATCAGGTCCAAATTCTTGCCTGAATTTGGACCTGAAACTGAACCAGAGCTGCACAGGACCCTACTGCTGTGCGCTCTCCGCCCTCCCCGGAGATGTGTGAAACGGCTCTATTGCGAGTGTCACACTCTCCTGTCATTCGAATTGGATGCGGGGAAACCCCATTCAACTCACATAGAGTGGGGACAGAAAAGTATTCAAACCCCCTTAAATTTTTCACTCTTTGTTATATTTACTAAAATACATTTAAGTTAATTTTTTTCCTCATTTATGTATACACAGCACCCCATATTGACAGAAAAACACAGAATTGTTGACATTTTTGCAGATTTATTAAAAAAGAAAAACTGAAATATCACATGATCCTAAGTATTCAGACCCTTTGCTCAGTATTTAGTAGAAGCACCCTTTTGATCTAATACAGCCATGAGTCTTTTTGGGAAAGATGCAACAAGTTTTTCACACCTGGATTTGGGGATCCTCTGCCATTCCTCCTTGCAGATCTTCTCCAGTTCTGTCAGGTTGGATGGTAAACGTTGGTGGACAGCCATTTTTAGGTCTCTCCAGAGATGCTCAATTGGGTTTAAGTCAGGGCTCTGTCTGGGCAATTCAAGAACAGTAACGGAGTTGTTGTGAAGCCACTCCTTTGTTATTTTAGCTGTGTGCTTAGGGTCATTGTCTTGTTGGAAGGTAAATCTTCGGCCCAGTCTGAGGTCCTGAGCACTCTGGACAAGGTTTTCATCCAGGATATCCCTGTACTTGGCCGCATTCATCTTTCCCTCGATTGCAACCAGTCATCCTGTCCCTGCAGCTGAAAAACACCCCCACAGCATGATGCTGCCACCACCATGCTTCACTGTTGGGACTGTATTGGACAGGTGATGAGCAGTGCCTGGTTTTCTCCACACATACCGCTTAGAATTAAGGCCAAAAAGTTCTATCTTGGTCTCATCAGACCAAACAATCTTATTTCTCACCATCTAGGAGTCCTTCGGGTGTTTTTTAGCAAACTCCATGCGGGCTTTCATGTGTCTTGCACTGGGGAGAGGCTTCCAGCGGGCCACTCTGCCATAAAGCCCCGACTGGTGGAGGGCTGCAGTGATGGTTGACTTTCTACAACTTTCTCCCATCTCCCGACTGCATCTCTGGAGCTCAGCCACAGTGATCTTTGGGTTCTTCTTTACCTCTCTCACCAAGGCTCTTTTCCCCCCTGATAGCTCAGTTTGGCCGGACGGCCAGCTCTAGTAAGGGACATGCGCTGTGAGCTGTAAGGTCTTGTATAGACAGGTATGTGGCTTTCCTAATCAAGTCCAATCAGTATAATCAAAAACAGCTGGACTCATATGAAGGTGTAGAACCATCTCAAGGATGATCAGTAGAAATGGACAGCACCTGAGTTAAATATATGAGTGTCACAGCAAAGGGTCTGAATACTTAGGACCATGTGATATTTCAGTTTTTCTTTTTTAATAAATCTGCAAAAATGTCAACAATTCCGTGTTTTTCTGTCAATATGGGGTGCTGTGTGTACATTAATGAGGGAAAAAAAATGAACTTAAATGATTTTAGCAAATGGCTGCAATATAACAAAGAGTGAAAAATTTAAGGGGGTCTGAATACTTTCCGTCCCCGACTATAAAAGGGCAGTTCAGAACCAAGCGCAGCACCCTTTGGGCTCCTTTTGCTAATCTCATGTTAGTAAAAGTTTGGTGAGAGACGATTCGCGCTTTTTCAGACTCGTGGTTTTCAGATCGTTTACTGCTGTTCAGTTTGTGCTTGTGGGTTTGTGTCTGTTCTTCAGTGCGTGCAGCGAGTACAATTGACTTGTCATTGTGTTCGTTCGTTACTGATTTTCAGGTCGCTCTTCACAGGCCTTGCTGTTCTTCAGTGCGTTCTGTTACTTCGTTCTGAGCAGCCGACTGTTTTCTAGCCATGTTGCGTATACGTACTCCTCGTAGAGTTCGTGCTATGCGGGGGCTTGGTGTTGGGGTCCTTACCTTGATACAAGTCCAGTCCATGAACAGGGTGGGGAGGAGTTCATGGACCAAGACCTGGTTGCTCCAGCGTGACCAGTTCTCTCATATGCATTTGCTCCGTGAGAATAATCCTGACGATTTCAGAAATTTTCCCTGGATGACGAACCCCGTATTTCGTTTGTTGGCTTTGCTGACCCCCTATATCAGCAGGCAGGATACCTGCATGAGGCAAGCCATCACTCCGGAGCAGAGGCTAGTTGCCACCCTGCGGTAACTTGGCGATGGGGAGAAGCCTGCAGGACCTCAAGTTCTCGACAGGCATCTCCCCCCAGGCTCTGGGGATCATTATCCCAGAGACCTGTTCTGCCATCATACTGGACCTGCAGAAGGAGTATATGAAGGTAAGATTTGTATCCTTTAATATCACATTTTATTGTATATAATGTTTGCTAATATTTTGTATTTCTTTCCTCATTCCCTAATTACCATAATTGTAATATGCTGTGAATGTCCCCTTTGTCCTCATGCATGCTGGATTTTTATGTCTTTTTTTTTTGTCCTTCATACATATTTGTCTTCACTTACCTTACCAGCATGCTCTCCTGGCCCTATATTCACCTAGTGTAGTGACTTAACAATGTATTTTGTCAGCTCCATAGTAGTGCTTTACCCTAAATACCCCCTAAAATGTGTAAAATTGTGATGTGTGCTTTAAATTCAGAGTGCCAGAGGCTTTTTTTGGTCTCCCAAAATCTTTTAGAACCCTCCCTCCCCCCAACTGCTAACTCAGCTGATACCAATCCTCTATCTGCTGACTTTGCCAAACCCATACACACTATACCTACCTCTTTTGTGGTCAGATTTATGGAGGAATTCCCCAAAGCATGTAGTGCAAGGGCCTGCCAGAATACTTTCAAATGGTACTGTTTAAAGTTTTTGTATCCTATTATTATCTTGATAGGTAATAGCAGAATGTAAAAATGTGCTCAAATGTGTACAGTGTTTATTTATATCTTTGTATTATGACACTTCTTACCTGTCCATTGGGCTGCCAATAGTGTAAAGTAAGGAGGGGCTGGCCAAAGTAATACACATTATTTAGGTATTCATCTCTCAATGAAGTGGAGAGGGTTACCTGTCCAAAACATCTCCCCCCCCATGAAATTTATAAAATGGCCCATGTGGGGGGGGGGGGGATCTGATAGGTGGACCTTATACCTTTGTGTTTAAATACTCCCTAAAATAAATGTTATACTGATGTTGGCCAAGAATGTTTCTGTCTAATCTGCTTTCCATGTTTATGTGCAAAATGATTAATTTATTTTTCTGGTTTGACGCCACAGTTTCCTTCCACGCCACAGGAATGGCAGACTGTGGCCTCCCACTTTGCCCAGTGGTGGGACTTTCCTAACTGCGGAGGGGCAATTGATGGGAAACACGTCCACATCGTCCCACCACCCAACTCGGGGTCATACTATTACAACTACAAGGGGTTCAATAGTATTGTGATGTTGGCAGTGGTGTCGGCTACTTATGAGTTCCTGTATGTGGACGTGGGGAAGAATGGCCAGATGTCAGATGGTGGAGTCATCACCCAGATGGAGTTCTACAGGCATCTCCAGAATGGAAGCTTGGACTTGCCACCTCCAGAAGACAATGTGGAAGGACTCCCATTCATCTTCATTGCAGATGAAGCGTTTGCGCTGGGAGACCATCTTGTGCGGCCATTCCCTATGAGGACCCTCACCCCAGACCAGAGGGTTTTTAATTACCGGCTGGCCAGAGCCAGAAGAGTGGTGGAGAACATGTTTGGGATCATGGCCAGCCGGTTTTTTACACCCATATACATGGCGGAGTATAAACTGAATCATATCATCCTGGCGTGCTGTGTTCTCCATAACTTTTTAAGGCGAAATTCTGCCAACTATGCTGCCTCAGTGGGGCCTGAGGCCAGAATTCATGTAAATGAACCAACCCTGACGGTGCTTGAGGCTGGCCATCCTGGCTTGCCCCCCCTGAGTGCCCGCGAGGTCCGTCTAAGATACCTTGAATATTTTGCGGGGAGGGTTCCATCAATATGCCAGACAATGTCTGAGCCTTTTTTTAAATAAAAAAATTAGTTAACTACTAAAATATTTGCTGACATTTATTACTGCTTGTGTTTCTTTTAGCTGACCCTGACTGAAATGTGTGTAGTCCTGAAAATGGTGTGATTGTGTAACATTAGAAAGCACTGTTGGGTGTTATTTACTAAAGGCAAATACACTTTGCACTACAAGTGCACTTGAGACTGCACTGAAACTGCACTTGTAGTGCAAAGTGGATTTGCCTTTAGTAAATAACACCCATTGACACTGAAAACACCAACTTTACAACAAAAAATGCTTTTGAGTATTGAAAGAAGAAGCCACACATTGTTTAATCTCAATCTTTTTAATCAAAGCACAAGCACATGTGCATTTTTAAAAGGTTTTTTAAAACAAACCAACATGTTTATTGTATAAAAATTTTTTAGGTGACATTAAAAGAAGAAATGTCCTTTTAAGGAAAAACAGGCATGTTTAAAACCAACAAGAAATACACAAATCTGGAACTTACAAAGTTCAACTTTTGTCGAAATTGAAGGCAATATCAGAAATGAGTATTTATAAACTGTGTTTGATATTGCGTTCAGATGGGGTGAAGTCGCCCCTGGAAAAGCCAAATTTTGAAGATGCACACAAATTGCCAAATGTCAACATGTGCTCTCTGCCATCATGGGGGATCAATGGACGTGTTTTGTGGGTGCAACCCCTTCCTTTCAGCTACTTTATTATTGAGGAAGGGGTTGCATCCACAAAACGCGTCCATTGATCTCCCGTGATGAGAGAGAGCACATGTTGACATCTTCAAAATTTCAACCTCAAAAAAGGTGCAAAAAATTTTTCGATCCAAAAAACAAGAAAAAAGTCTGGTATTTGAAGGTGTTTTAAACTCTCCCTAAAACATCAATGATGTTCCTCATTTTCTTTTGAACATCATTGATGTTTTTCTGGATGTTTTCCAAGTCCCTATTACACCCCATGATCTCCCCGATCAGGATATGGGCACTCTCACTGGTGAAATGACCTGGATCCACAACATCATGATCACCTAAAGATATAGAAAAAAAATACACCATGTATTATAAATCTGTCGGCATCCATCTCTTACCTGAGCCTGTGGTCGCAGACACTCACCTGATGTGGTGACTATTTCAATTACGTCTCCTTCCTCCTCCTCCTGTTGCCTTTGGGAGATTTCCCCTTCCTCATGAGGTGGGGGGGTCTGTTGTCTCCTCGGATGAGTGGTGTCCTCTGAGTCTTTTATCCCCTATGTAAAAAAAAAATAGGTATACTTAGCACATAGATATTTGATGGCAGAAATAGGAACATGAAACATTGCTAGGAAGTGGAGTACAATTGTCTATTTTGGCAGAGTTCCAAGATGAAGAAATATTTTTTACCTTTGTCAAGCTTGAATACTTACCTGTTTTGTACAAGCTTCTCAGATGGAGACACCCCTATAGTATACACTGGAGCACCTGTGTAGGCCCCCTAATAAAAAGGGTGTTCTGGTGTCCCACACTAGTGCTCCAGCGTCCAGATGTGTAAACAGTTGCTGAGTGTCCTCTCCTTACACAGAATCTAGTTTGCATTTCATTCTCGTTACCAACCCATCTACACACCCAAATTATTTTAAGAGAAGTAGGCTAGCAAAAATATATTCAAATGCATATGGCCAAAACATGGTGTTTTCTATGCCGAACGAACAATGTTTCCAACGAATGAACAATGTGCCCATGAACATGAGAGTTGCCATTTTAAACTGTACAACAGTAAAGAAAAGCACATGGAGCAGCACGAACGTAATAAAAATAAAGAATAGTAACACAGGACAACTACTTACTTTTTTGCAGCACTCTCCTGATCCTTCTATACTGATCGTGCTCCCTTAATTTGAGGTCCAACCACCGCTTCCTCAGTTGATCTTTCGATCGTCGTACCCCAAAATTCCGGTGCAGACTCTTGACTACTTTCGCCATGATCTTGGCCTTTCTGACATTGGGGTTGGAGTAAGGTCCATACTTCCCGTCATAGTCTGCCCTCTTCAGGATGTCGACCATCTCCAACATCTCCCCAAAGGACATATTTGAGGCCTTAAATCGTCTCCTCTGGGATCGGGACGTTTCTGGCTCTGGGTTTTCCTCCTCCTCCTCCTCGTTGCTCTAATTAGCATGCACCTGCTGTGTCTCCGCCATGTGCTCTTCCCCCACTGCGCCGAACGAGAAGGGGCAGGGAATAGACTAGAAAGAACGTCAGGGGTGGGCGGAGTTTCCCGCATGCGCAGTGTATATAAAGCGTAACACGCGTGCGTACTACGTACGATCTGTGAGCGGAGGAAGGAGTATCAGAGGCGCCGATCGTGATAACGAAGGTAAGATTTCAAATTGGGCCTATACTGCTTCTAGATTGAGGCCTGTATTTGGACAAGTTTAGAAGACTTTAGGCTGACATTAGGGTTTGTCTTGTGTTGTGTCTTGCAGAGAAAATGGATCTAGTCAATGATCATGACTTTATGCCAATCTTCATAGATATGTTCAGGGAGCTGCCCTGTCTGTGGCAGGTAAACCACCCTGAATATAAGAACCAAACAATGAGGAAGGCAGCGCTGGATAATGTGCCGCAATTTGTGAAGCCGGTGATCCCCACGGCAGACATCACCTATTTGAAGATCCTAATTTGTGGCATGAGGAGCACTTATCTAAGGGAGCGCAAGAAGGTCCAGGATTCCCAGAGATCAGGAGCAGCAGATGACCTTTATCTCCCCAGGCTGTGGTACTATGACAGGCTGCATTTTCTGTCATGTCAGACTGAACCCAGGCCAGCACTCTCCACTCTTCCTTCCACGCTTCCTTCCCCCCCAGCTGAGGCTTCTGACGCCCAACCTGGGCCTTCCAGGCAGCAACATGTGGAGGAGCCCAGCTTGAGCCAGGTATAGCATTCTTCTAAATATTTCTGGTTGTCCAATCAATGATGTTAAATAGATGTTAGTTTGGAGTACTAATTTCTGATTGTGATTGATGAACCAAAAAATAAAACGATGTCCCTTTTTCATACACAGGGAAGTCTCAGCCAGGAGGTGGCCGGGCCAAGCAGGCTACCCAATTCCCAGGTCCCTCCCCTCCGCCTTCAAAGACAAAGTGGCAGAAAGAGGAGTAACCTGGAGGAGGCAGCAATTGGCCTATTTTGGAAGGCTACTGAGGCCCTCAGAACACCCCACAGTGTGGAAGAGGATTTTGCTGAGCTAACTACATGAAAAATTATGCAAATGGAGGAGGGCCAATGCCTCTTATGTGAGTTTGTAATTTTAGCAGCTCTAAATAAGGGGTTGAGGGGCCAACTCACATGCGAAAGCCACATTTGTCAGCTCACCCATGGTCCTCCTCCTCCAGGTCCTCCTCCTCCTCCTCCAGGTCCTACTCCTCCTCCTGCCACAACTCCACCACCAGAGCCACAGCCGGGAAGGAAGAGTGTAAGGAAGACCAGAGAGTGATGACCTGGGTTCAGTCTGGTCTGGAAAAAGATGCAGGCTCTTGTATGACCACAGCCTGGGGACATACATGTCAGCTGCAGCTGTTTGTGATTCTCTTGGACTTCTGGACCAGATTGTACTCCCTTATATATGGACTCCTCAAGCCACCAATTTTGCAGTAAAATAATTGATGTGTGCCCTGGGGGTCAAAGGCTTCACCAATTTCGGATGTTTCTCCAGCGTTGCCTTCCTCTTTGTTTTGTTCTGAGCCCTTAATAAAGGAATTTTTGTTTCTATTATACTCGCCTATGTGTGTTTTCCTTCAAAAAGGACAGTTTGTGAGGAGGCAGGTACATTTCAAATATACAATGTGAAATTAACAAGAGACATCAACACCAAACAACCTCCTTGAGATTAAATAATACAAGATAATAATGGTGTTCTGGTAACTTGACACACAAAACACACCCAAAAATATTCGGGAGTAAAAACAAAAAAAAATAAAAATAAAAATCAGGCTTGAAAAAAAATACGAAACAAAAAAAAATAAAATATATATCTTTTTGTCAGATGTGACAAATCAAAATATATTGATGAAATCATGCTAAATAATAAAGAAAGAAGTTTGTGAGAACTCTGTGTGAATATGAGCAGCAAAACTACTTCATTCTTCTCGCATTATAAAGAAAAACAAAGTGCGCTGCATTAAACTATTTAAAACATTGCAGCCTGACGAAAGTACTATATCCATTTCGAACGCTAAGTTTACCAGACCGAGCAGTTCCGTCTCGGAATTTCTTCTGAGCACGCGTGGCACTTTGGGCGTTGGAATTGTCCACACACGGTCGGAATTGACGCGATCGGATTTTGTTGTGGGAAAATTTTATAGCCTGCTCTCAAACTTTGTGTGTCAGGAAAATCCGATCGAAAAAGTCCGATGGAGCCCACACACGATCGGAATTTCCGACAACAAGCTCCGATCACACATTTTCCCTCAGAAAATCCGACCGCGTGTACAGGGCATAAGTGTGAACCCAGCCTTAGGCTATTCACATCACTCCAACATATTTTACAGGAGAGAACTCAATATCCGTTCCTCTCCCTGAAGGCACTTACAGTCTGCTGTCCCCTCCACAGTCATATATATTTGAGACTAGATCTTATTAAATTCAAATTAACTGTTATAGCATTTTTACATCTTTACCATGATGTTTTTGTTACTGTAGCTATTTCTGGAACATCAGGATGCCATATCACAGGACCACAATTATGGTCCCAGATGTGGAGTCTTTCTTGGTGAGACATTTTCTTTTTCCTGTGTGCTGTACTATGTTCATGTCACTGTGACCTTATAGTCAAGTGTTTGTCATATCATTTCCTCTTCTGTGTTTCCGAAGGTCTTTGAGATAAATTCAAGGTTTTATTGTTAAGTTTTGCTATGTTTAACTGTAAAGGCAAATTCTGTATCACCATCAAAAATTGTCAGGGACACTTTGTTTTATAATATGTATGTAGTGTATACAGGCAGTCCCCTAGTTACAAACATCTGACTTACAAATGACTCCTACTTACAAATGGAGGGAGACAACAGGAAATGAGAAGAAATCTACCCCTAGGAAGGGATATTCACTTCTGTAAGAATTATGGGAAAAAGGTGTCTCCACTGATGTTTTATCACCAAGGCTTGTTTCCACAACAACCCAAAATTTTCAAAATCCAATTCTCATTGGGACAGAAAGTGAGGTGACATCTTCTGAACAGGGGCACAGACAGCAAAAAAAAAACTATTTTTAAGCTTTTTGGAGAGCATGGGGGGGGGGGGGGGGTTAACCCCCCCCCCCCCCCCCATGCTCTCCAAAAAGCTTAAAAATAGTTTTCTTGGCAGGAGCTACACTTAAAAAAAAATTTTTCCGATTCAACTTAAGAACAAACCTACAGACCCTATCTTGTTTGGAATCCGGGGACCACCTGTATACACACACTCAATATAACGTATACTAATATAATAATGATTTGTACCTATGATTTCCAACAGGTATAGTTGATTCTCACAATCCAAATAAGGAGAATGCACTTAGTCAACTGGCCAAAACCCAAATTTTCCTTACTTTAAAAAAAGCAAGTTTGATTTAGCCTCATAATGTTTTATTGCAAATCATATTGTCAAACATATACAAGAGTTTGGCAGAACATATTTGGTTACGGTATGAATGAACCCCCCTCCTCCAATAATCATAAATAAAATGTTCATTTTTAATATTTTGTTGAGAATCCTTTACTGGCAATGACTGCTTGAAGTCTGGAACCCATGGACATTACCAAAGACTAGGTTCCCTCCTTTCTGATGCTTTGCCAGGTTCTAACTGCAGCTGTCTTCAGTTGTTCTTTGATTGTGGGTCTATCTGCCTTTAATTTTGCCTTCAGCAAGTGAAATGCAAGCTCAATTGGGTTGAGATCAGGTGTTTAACTCGGCCTTTGCAGAATATTCCACGTCTTTTCCTTCAAAAGCTG
Organism: Aquarana catesbeiana; assembly: GCF_042186555.1. Lineage (NCBI taxonomy): Eukaryota > Metazoa > Chordata > Amphibia > Anura > Ranidae > Aquarana > Aquarana catesbeiana. The sequence goes on along the minus strand of NC_133324.1, from coordinate 133,277,766 downwards.
CTGGGTTGCTTTTGCAGTGTGTTTTAGACCATTGTCCATCTGTACTGTGAAGCACCGTCCAATCAACTTTGATGCATTTGGTTGAGTCAGGGCTGACAGTATATCTCTAAACACTGCAGAAATCATCTGACTGCTTCTGTCTTCTGTCACATCATCAATAAACACCAATGACCCAGTGCCACTGGAAGCCAATTATGCCCATGCCTCCACCATGTTTTACAGATGACGTTGTGTGCTTTGGATCATGAGCTGTTCCAAGCCTTCTCTACACTTTTTTTCCCTTCATTCTGGTACAGATTAATCTTAGTTTCATCCGTCCAAAGAATGCTTTTCCAGAACTGGTCTGGCTTTTTTAGATTTTTTTTAGCAAAGTCTAATCTGGATTTTCTATTCTTCAGGCTTATGAATGGTTTGCACCTTGTTGTGAACTCTCTGTATTGACTCTCGTGAAGTCTTCTCTTGATTTTAGACTTTGGCAATTAAATGCCCACCTCCTGGAGAGTGTCCTTCACTTGTCTGGATGTTGTGAATGGGTTTTTCTTTACCATAGAGAGGATCCTGCGATCATCCACCACTGTTGTCTTCTGTAGATGTTCAGGCCTTTTTATGTTGCTAAGCTCACCAGTGCATTCTTCTTTGCTCAGAACATACCAAACTGTTGATTTGGCCGCTCCAATGTTGCTGCTATCTCTCTGATGGATTTGTTTCGTTTTTGAAGCCTTACAATGGCCTGTTTCACTTGCATGGACAGATCCTTTGAGCGCATGATGTAGGTTCACAGCAATAAATCCCAAATGCACATACCACACTTAGACATGTGCTCCGCGGAGCGCGCCACTGCCTCGGGCTTAGGAAAGGCCGCGGCTTCGGCCTAGCTCCGGAGCAGCGGCCATCTTGGTACACCCGGCGGCGGCGGTGCACGCTGACGTCATCACCCCTTAACCCCTCATCGTGGATCTGATCTGGCCAGCTTGGTGGCCGGCTTCTATTCTGTATTCTGTAAGAGCCGGTAAACAACACTAAACACAAACAACACTAATCATCTAATAGTCTTCCTTCCTAATTCCTATACTATACTGTACATACAGTGGGGGAAATGTGGATATTACAACAATGCAGGAGATGTGGATATTACAACAGTGGGGGAGATGTGGATATTATTACAGTGGGGAGATGTGGATATTATTACAGTGGGGATATGTGGATATTATTACAGTGGGGAGATGTGGATATTACAGTGGGGGAGATGTGGATATTAGTGGGGGAGATGTGCATATTACAGTGGGGGAGATGTGGATATTACAGTGGGGGAGATGTGGATATTAGGGGGGAGATGTGGATATTACAGTGGGGGAGATTGTGGATATTATTACAGTGGGGGAGATGTGGATATTATTACAGTGGGGGAGATGTGGATATTACAGTGGGGAAGATTGTGGATATTACAGTGGGGGAGATGTGGATATTATTACAGTGGGGAGATGTGGATATTACAGTGGGGGGGATGACGTGGATATTACAGCAGTGGGGGAGATTGTGGATATTATTACAGTGGGGGAGATGACGTGGATATTACAGCAGTGGGGGAGATGTGGATATTACAGTGGGGGAGATTGTGGATATTACAGTGGGGGACATGACGTGGATATTACAGTGGGGGAGATTGTGGATATTACAGTGGGGGAGATGACGTGGATATTACAGTGGGGGAGATGACGTGGATATTACAGTGGGGGAGATGACGTGGATATTACAGTGGGGGAGATTTTTTTTTGTTGATCCGAAAATGATCCGAACCGTGACTCCTGATCCGAGGAACGATCTAAACCGTGAGGTTTTTGATCCGTTGCACCCCTAATCATGTGTGTGTATCCAGCCTTGGAATCAACTCCAGACCTTTTACCTGCTTAATTGATGAAGAAAGAATGAAGCAGTAGCCCACACCTGGCCATGAAACAGCTTTTGATTAAATTGTCCAATTACTGTTGGTCCCTTGAAAAAGGGGGGGGGGGGTGGCTATTCTTAAGAGCTGTAATACCTAAACCCTTCCTCCGATTTGGATGTACTGTACATACCCTCAAATTAAACCTGAGAGTGTGCACTTTCCGCTCATATCCATTATATAACTATAGCTTGAATATGCTTTGGTAAATACCTGAAAAAATTCTAAAATTGTGCCTGTGTCCAAATATATATGGGGCTAACTGTAAATTACCAGGCAAAAAGTTACATTATTGGGGGTTGCAAAGTAAGACATTTGCCATGCAAAAACATTAAGTACTGGGAAGAGGCACATATACTTTTAAAGTAGAGGGGGAGACTAATCATGGCCCAGCTAATTAGGTGAAAAGGAGTAGTATGCAACAGGCAAACCATATTGGATCGTACAACAAATTCCAAGAGAGTAGTGACGGGTACAAAGATAGGGGAGAAATATTAAAGAAAAGAAAGTAAAAAGAGAAAAAAAAAATGGGGAGTTTATGGTGGACTGAATGGCAGGGGAAAGGACAGAACACGGCAGGCTCTGGAAGGAGATGTTCAAGAAAGGTGGACGTTTAGATTTGCTTCTGGTTGGCATCACAGGCTTGAGATAACTATTACAGTCAATCAGGTGTCAGATAAATGACAAGACTTGGGAAGGTTATTAAGAAGAGGTTAATTCTCGTCACTGGTTTATAGTCCATTCAGCAAGCCCGTACAATGTAAAATCGAGTCATAGTGTCGTTGGAAATGGCTAAACATTTTTCTATCTTTTGTTCATTCTCAGAAACCAAACTCTTATGCCGTGTACATACGGGCGGACTTTCCAACCGGACTGGTCCGGCGGACCAAATCCGGCGGACAATCCGACCGTGTGTGGTCTGCATCGGACTTCCGACGGACCATTTCGGTTGTAACTCCGCCGGACTCAGTTCCTAACGGAAAGCCCGTTTGTCTGTATGCTGGTCCGACGGACCAGATACGACACAAGGGCAGGGTACTGCATCTCACGCTCGCTGCAATAGGAAAAACAAATCTTCCTATTGCGGCGAGCGTGAGGGGGAGGCAACGATGTCCCTTAGGTCTGGTATGGATTTTAAGGGAAACCCCCTACGCCAAAAAAACGGCATGCAGCCCGGCTGGTCAGGAAAGGGGATGGGGACAAGCGAGCGCCCCCCCTCCTGAACCGTACCCGGCTGCATCCCATCAACATGGGGGGTGGGTGCTTTGGGAGAGGGGGGGCCCCCCCAAAGCACCTTGTCCCCATGTTGATGAGGACAAGGGCCTCTTCCTGACAACCTAGGGAAAAAGTGTCAATAAAAAAAACACACTAGACAGGTTTTTAAAGTAATTTATTAGACAGCTCCGGGGGTCTTCTTCCGACTTCAGGGGTCTCTCCGGTCTCTTCTCCCGATATCCGGTTCTTCTCCGCTCTCTCCAGCATCTTCTCCCGATGTCCAGTTCTTCTCCGCTCTCTCCGGCCTCTTCTCCCGATGTTCGGTTCTTCTCCCGGTGTTCGGCCTCTTCTCCCGATCTCTGGTTCTTCTGCCGGGCTCCTCCACTATCTTCTGCTCTTTTGCCGCTCTTTTACTAGCGGAGGCCTGGACTTCTGTGTCGTCTTCTTCCCTCTTCTCTTCTTCCGATGTTGACACGACGCTCTCCCACGGTGTAATGGTGTGTGAGCGGTGTGCGATGACTTATATAGGCGGTGACCCCGCCCCCTGATAACGTCACAGTCCCTGGGCATGCTGGGTCTAATAAACCTGTCTAGTGTGTTTTTTTTATTGACACTTTTTCCCTAGGTGAATGGGTAGGGGTACGATGTACCCCATACTCATTCACATAGGGTGGGGGAGCCGGGATCTGGGGGGCCCCTTAATAAAGGGGGTTCCCGGATTCCGATAAGCCCCCTGCCCGCAGACCCCAACAACCAACGGCCAGGGTTGTCGGGAAGAGGCCCTTGTCCTCATCAACATGGGGACAAGGTGCTTTGGGGTGGGGGGGCCCGCAGGGCGCCCCCCCTGCCCCAAAGCACCCACACCCCCATGTTGAGGGCATGTGGCCTGGTACGGTTCAGGAGGGGGGACGCTCGCTCGTCCCCACCCCCTTTCCTGACCGACCAGGCTGCGTGCTCAGATAGGGGACTGGTATGGATTTTGGGGGGACCACACGCCGTTTTTTTCGGCGTAGGGGGTTCCCCTTAAAATCCATACCAGACCTAAGGGCCTGGTATGCCCCGCGACAGGGCTCGCAAGGTGTCAATCTCGCCGATAAAAGCGAGATTGAGCTGGTTCTTGTGTGGGCAAGTCCATTCATTTGGAAAGTCCGCCGTAACTCCGTCGGGAAATAGGTCTGCCGTAAAGTCCAGTCATGTGTAGACAAGGCCATCAGTAGTCCGGTCATGTGTAGGCAAGTCCGTTCGTAAAAAAAAATCCGGCGGAAGTCTGTCAAAAGTCTGTCGGAAAGTCCATCGGACCAGTCCAGTCGAAAAGTCTGACCGTGTGTACGTTGCATTAGAGAGGGAAAACATTGTTGCTTCCAGTACAATGGAATACATTGACAAGCTGTGTTTATTTTGCGTTGGTAATGATTTGTGATCGGTCCGCCCCATAGCGGTGGAATGGTTCAGTAAACCCTGTGCTGGAGAGTGTACTCCAAGGGTTATGTGGTAACTTTAGATACAATGCTATGTACTTTCCACAAATATGATTGAAGCAGTGGACACAGAGTGGATGCAGAGAGGACCCAGTATCCTTTCCACTGTGCCAACAGTTATCTGGCAATTGGGGCATTGGGGATTTTGTGGAGTAGTGTAGATACTTAGTACCATTTGGAGTATACCTTATTACAATTTTCTTGCACTGATACATCGTGAGAATCTTTGTGTATCATGGTACACGTGAATTCCCAGTCTTCCTCCGATATGGGCTCCGATAACTTACTGTTACAAGTAAGGGAGACAACTTCCAGTTCAGAGGAAGCTTTGTATTCATTCACAGAATACAGAGCTGCCTTTGAACGGCTGAGCACTCAAACTGACTCTTATTTTATCTGGGTGTGAGACAGGAAGTCTTGGTGTCACAACCAGATTCCAGCACTGTGTACTGTATATACAGTAGCTGAAACTACTTACAGTACATACAGTGCTTAGAGCAAATGCAGAACTTAGTGAATGAAATAGTTAGTTTGGATCAGCTTGGTCCAAACAAACTATTTAAAGTGACATGAAACAGGGATTTGGCTTTAAGCTCATGTAAGAATGTGGATTTATAGGCTTGTTTTCAACCATTTATCATTTAAAAAATGAATGTGAGAAGATTACATGTTTAATTAAAAGCAACCCCAATTTAATTTTATCAATATAAAACAAGGAAGCTGAAAAAAAAGAATGGATCAGAAACAAATTGGAGCCTAAAAAAGGCCTGCAATAAATTAGGGATTATTTAGCTAACAATATCTGATAAGTGGTGTGGATAATGAGGTATCTGTTTCCGCCATCTGCTGTTACTGAAAAGGCCTTTTAAAAATACTAGTAATTTTCCTGTCATGTTGATCCAATGGCTGATTCAAAACAAATCCTGACTTTACTCTGATCTTCTTAGTTTTATCCTTGTTTCAAATCAGTGTGTCAGCATAAATTGGAGTCAGAGAGACAGCCAGGCAGCTAGCATTTTCCAGAGGTCAGCAGCGGTCCCTGTATTCCCCTTTAGCATAGATTTCATCTAGGAGTAATGTTTGTTTCCATCATTTGGATTCTCCTGAGATTACTGCACAGTCTTAAAAAGCGACCTTCTTTAGCAGCCAGATTATTTTTCTCCTCTTCAGCTGTCAGAGCTCATGGGGACCCTGTTGCCAGACCAGGGGCGGATCCAGAGTCTAGTCTCGGGAGGGGCACTACCAGAAAATGCCTTTTTTGCAGGAAATTTATTGGGGAAACGGCTGGTGTTGGCGCTTCAATCATCACGGCACCAGGGTTATTATGGTGTCAGGATGATTGAACTTGCCACACATTGTGAATTGTCACTTGCCATGTCGCCTGTCACCAGATGCGGATTGTCACTTGCCACGTCACCTGCCACACATTGCGGATTGTCACTTGCCACGTCCCCTGCCACCAGATGCGGATTGTCACCTGCTGTGTCACTTTCCTGCTAAGGTGGTCTCTTGCTATGTCCCAGAGTCAGGCAGCAGATTACCAGTCAGGCAGCAGAGAGATGATGTAATCTCTCTGCTGCCCACAGCTGCCTTCACAGTGAGGGCGGAACTGCAGGCTCCCTGATTGGCCAGCAGCCCGCTCACAGTGCACACATGGAGCCGCCCAGGTACCTCCTCCCTTTCTCACCCGCCCACTCACCAACTGAGCCGCCGGCGCTCTCACCCACGGAGCCGCGCGCACTGTCACCCGCAGAGTCGCCCGCACTGTCACCCGCGGAGCCGCCCGCACTGTCACCCATGGAGTTGCCCGCACTGTCACCCGCTGAGCTGCACGCACTGTTACCTGCGGATCCGCCCGCACTGTCACCCTCGGAGCCGCCCGCATTGTCATCCGTGGAGCCGCCCGCTCTCTCACCCGTATTCTCGGAGGGGGCAATTGCCTTGTTGCCCCCCCCCCTGGATCCGCCCCTGTGCCAGACTATTAGTTTCAGTAAAAATCTTAATAAGATTATACTTGTGCATTTAAAGAATTTTATGCGTGTTATTTACCTGTAAACTCCTCCCTTCTGTGGACATCCAAAAGCCTCTGGCTGCCGCCATCTCGAATGTGATGTCAGCAGATTATGTAGCGAAAGGCAGAGATACTAAGTCAGCACAGAGGCTGGTTAGGGAGTGGTAAAAACAGGTGTTTGAGACAATGTTTTGCTGCCCCCTCACTGCCTTCCTAAAACATAATGCAGATGGAAGGGGCAGTATGCATACCACAGCCTTGATTACTTACTTTATGGCCAAGACAAATTTAGACATGCCCATTATATTTCTCTTTTTTTCTAGAAAGGATGAAGACGTTAATAGTTGATGTAATCCATACACAGCCTGGAGTAAAACTCTGAGCCTGGGTTCACACTGCACCGGACTTTGAAGTCGGACCCCATTGCGACTTTGGCACGACTTTCATGCGACTTTTGTAGCAAAAGTCAATGTAAGTCTTCCCAAAGTTGGACCATAAGTAGTGCAGGAACCTTATTCTAGAACGGTTCCATCGCACTTAATGGTATCCGACTTCTGATGTGACAAGTGTTCCAAAGTCGGAGCGACTGTCGCATCAGTGTGAAACACCAGCTTCTTTGCCACAGGTAAGTCCTCAGTAAGTGGACAGCACCTGAAAAATCAGATGTTAACACAATTGGGTGGATTTACACTGGAAAAGTGGCCTGTCATCAAATTTAAAGTGAACCTGTCAAGTCAAAGGACTAGCAGTACTCTCAAAGTGCAGTTACCAAAAAGGGATTTCTTTGACACTTCTAATCCATTGCACACTTAGGGCTCATTCACAGGAGCATACTATAGCGTACTCCCGCTCAAGGGCCAGGCAGTCCCATTCATTTTTGTTAGGACAGACACAGCCACTGCTCCCAATTTGACAGCTGTGTGGGTGCAAGTCCCCGAATGCACGCTGTCTGTGTTCGGGGCTGTCCCCCCACTTGCATGGCTGTCAAATTGGGAGCAGCAGCTGTGTCCCAATTGACTTGAATAGGACTAAGAACATATAAACAAGGCCTTAAAGTATATCTAAAGCCAAACTATTGTTTTTGGTTGAGTGGGAAAGGGTTAGAACCGATATTGGGTTTTTATTGCTGTCTGTATCTGTCTCGCAGACATTCACCCACTCCATGTATATATTGCGATAATGACAGAAAATCCAAACGTCACTCGAACAGGTATAGAAGGGAAATCATCCATTGGGGATACTTGTTTCAGTGACAACTGTCTAAGAAGATTTTTCTTCCTTTGGAGAGATCTCCTCCCACTTCCTGTTGTGTCTTGAGACAGGAAGTGAAGGAAAATCGCCCTAAAGTGACACGGCAATTATACACCTGATAAGTGACAGCTGTAGAATGACCTAGAGACATCTTTACGATTACAAATTTTAAAAGGCTCAGAAGCTATATTAATAACAGTCGGGTAAATTACAATCACATGCCTAGACTCCCAGTGATTTGTCATCTATAATCATGCAATCAGTAAACCTTTAACAGTGCTGCTTGCAGAAAGTCAATGCTGTTGAAGATTCCCAGCAGTCTTGATCACAGTGATTCTGAATGGTGAATGTGCTTCATAAGTGTGCTCAAAGTTTATCAGATGAATGATCTGCAGATCATTATGCCCCTTGGTTGTGAATAAAGATTAAGGCTGGGTTCACACCTAATGCCGTGTACACACGAGCGGAATGTCCACGAGCGGAATGTCCGACAGAAAAAGTCCGACGGGAGCTTTTCATCGTATATTCTGATCGTGTGTATGCCCCATTGGACTTTGTACGTCGAAAAGTCTGATGGACCTAGAAAGAGAATGTGTTCAAAATTTTTCCGACAGAACCAATTCCTATCGGGAAAACCGCTCGTCTGTATGCTGTTCCTGTTCTGACAACGTATGCTCTCAAGCTATTGGCTACTGGCTATTGAACTTCAGCTTTCTAGGCCCGTCGTACGTGTTGTACGTCACCGCGTTCTGGGCAGTCGGAATTTGGTGTGACCATGTGTATACAAGTCAGCTTGAGCGGAATTCCGTCGGAACTCCGTCGGAAAAACCTACAGAGTTTATTCCGACGGGAAAACCGGTCGTGTGTACAGGGCATTACGCCCCTTTTACATGGGCACAGTCAGTTTAGCCACGTTGAAAACGTATCAGTATTAATCTGTTGCTTCATCCACCTTCATCCGTCGTAAGTTCCTTTAATCTCCATTTACATCCATCTTCCGTTCCGTTTACATCCGTTAATTTACCCATTTACATGCGTTTTTGCATTTGTTTTTACATCCATTGTGTTCAGTTTACAGCACTTTCTGTGGCTTTGATAAAATTACCCAGAAAGCATTGCTCCTCCCATGCTGCATTGCAGTTTTCAGTGAGTGACTTGTCCTTGCTGTGTCCTTGTGTGTGCTATCTGCGTTGTGCGATGGATTCCAACAATTTTTTGGGACAGCGTGACATTGTTTGTCATATTTGACTATATGTGGAGAAAGGAGAGCAAGAAAAAGCAGATTGTGGCTAGGAGACTTCGTCAATTTTGGACCCATCATATGCTACTGAAGCGGCCTGAGGTTGGGTTCACACATAAACAAAAAAACCCCATAATTTATTCCAAACGGATCTTAACTGATCGGACGTTGTCGGACATTGTCCATTAACGTCAGTTAATATCCGTTTTCACAGATCTCTACGTACCCATGTACATTCAAAAAAGTCAGTTGACGGATGGATGGAAAACGGATAGACGGTCCGATCGTGTGAAAGAAGCCTAAGACGGATGCGGCTGACAGCAGGGGTCCGGTTCGTCCCTGTCCTCTGTTTCAAGGACGAATCAGGACCGAATTTTTGCCTGAATTCGGACCTGAAACTGAGCCAAAGACACACAGGACCCCTGTGCAATCCGCTCCGCAGCCACCACGGAGATGTATGAACCGGCTCCATTGAGAGCCGGTCACAATCTCCTGTCATGCGAATTGGATGCGGGTGAAGTGTGAACCCAGCCTCATGGTTACAAATTCACAACCAGTCTGTACATATTTACTATAATACCTAAAAGTCCTGACTTTCCCTTGAGAACCATGGCTGTTTGCTTGATCTGTTTCAGTAACATAGAAAATATTAAGGCAAGACACAGCCAGGCAACTAGCATTTCCTGAATGTGTCTGCAAGTCGAATAATTAGGCATGCCTAAAGTTTGGGCTTTAAAGTTTGTCTCCTAGACATTTTGTAATTGACAAGATTAACTAGGGGAACCATATGTTTGCACTTTACAGACTGACTTGTGACACTTCACAAAATTCTTTAATTCATTCGCACCTTGGCATCCTGCTGCATTATGTTACTTTGCATTAATGTCCAAAAAAAAGACATGCACCATTTTTGGCAACTTAGAGCACCATAACACAGGATATTACATTACTGTAGCACTCTACATTACGTTGCAGAGTGCTACAGAGTGCATTGGTGTGCCATTAAAATGGTCTCCTATCACTACTAGTGCCTCAGTATGTTCTTGTACCTTCCATTTATCTTAGTACTCCTATAAATGTTTTTTTTTTTTCTTGTACAGCTACTGCAAGAACTTCCATGAATGTACATACATTAGGCTCAGTTCACTAAGTAGCACACAAAGATGAAGATATTTGCTTTAAAAAAATAGAACATGTATTTAGCCCAATGAGATTTGAAAACTACAGTCATATTATTATTATACTGGACTTTTGTATCACCAACAGTTTGCACAGCACTTTACAATATAAAGGGATACAGTACAGTTACAATACAGTTTAATAGAGAAGGATTCGGAGGGACCTTATAGTCTAAAATGGAGGGAGAAGGTGGTACAAAAGGTAATAGCTGTGGGGGATGAGCTGATGGAGGTGGTTGATGTACAGTATTTCAGTCAAATGGCTAAAATAAGTCCCTAATCAAGGTGTCATTTTATAAACATGAAACCTGTCCTTAAGATTCTCCTTGAGATGCATTTCCATACTGCAGGTTTGGTTTTCAGACATTTCCATGATAAGAGTAGGGTATGTTTTAAGTAATATGAGCTCATTCATATCCGGGTAACTAGTGTTATCTGCAACATGCACCCGACTGGTTCATCTGGTTATATCATTACAATATACCTGGAAACGGTGTAATGCTTCTAAAATAGTTACACGTAAGCCAATTTCAGTTCACCGTACTCAGTCACAGTTTTAACTATATGTTTGCATTCTTTAGTAAAGTTGGAAAGTCATAGATGGATTGATAACACCATAGTTTCACTTAGCAATCATTTCTCATTTACAAGGATTTTTATTGTCACCCAAAAATAAGAGTAATTTGAATTTCTGCCTATTCGTATATTGCAGGTTAGGAATTGTATCCTAAAGGGAATGTATAAGTGGTTTTATACTTATTTATTATGGTGAGAACTAAAATGATGAATTTCTCGTTCGTCCATTGAAGGACACAACTAGATCCTAGAATGCTGACTGATCGGTTGTAGTATCACCTGCAGGAGTTGGGTGCTAGGTACAAAGGAACGGCCTAGGAGAAGCTTTGCTGGTGACCATGCTCCCCATCTGAAGCAATCATCCCAGCTTTTTGCCAAGTGTCAAGAAGTTAGGATCTAGATTTTTCTGTTGGTAATCCTACATCCAGTTTTGTTTTTATTGGATTGGAAGTTTTTTCTCTACAATTAAAGTGGTTATACACCCCACACATGAATAATGATACTGCTCTACACAAGTGTGCACTTGTCTCAATCCATAGCACTATGTGTCATTTCTGTCTGCTGCCTCATTCCTCTGCTATCAGTATAAGTCATTTCTGACAAGTTTTCCTGATACCAACAGAAAAATGGTGACCGGGAGGGATCTCCTGCAGATTGACAGCCTCAGTTCTGTTCCTGTGAGCTGTGTGAAGGGGGGTGTCCCTTCCCTCCAATCAGCTCTCAGAGCTCTCCTCACTGAGCTCTGCAGAGCCCCCTTTTTTCTGAACTCTCAGACAAGCTTTATATATTGAGCACTTTGAACAGATGTAGAGAAGAGAATGCTACAGATAGACAGGTACAACTTATGTGGGAGGATTTATTTAATCTCTGTGTATCACTTGAGGCCAGTCAGTTCACTGGGTATATTTAAGGGTGTACAACCACTTTAAGTTAATGTCTGGATAACAGGCCTGATATATAGAGCCTGGTAGTCTCCCAAGTGCACCTCTCAAGCACATGCGGGACTGCTGCAACAATTCTGTTTTCTGCAGAACAGCCCATGAGGGTGCCTAGCTGTGAGTGTAGTGAAGATGAGAACTTCCTCTGCAACTCACCTGTCACACTGTTCATATCCTGGGCCAGTGGGGCCCCTATTCTGGTCGGAAGCAATTGTTATCTGAGGATGTTTATATCATTCTGGGACATCCTTTTAGCCAAGAAGACCTGTGGGGAAGACCTTCCGCAAAGAGGCTTTCCATTAGGATTTGGTGCACTGACTCTTTTATAGAAACTTTGCCTTCTGTCCTGCCTCTCTGGTGCCAGGGAGTATGCCTTTCCCCAGTCTTGGTTACAACCTGCTGGGATCATGGCAGATACCACAGCCACCAGCTTTGTTTTCTGCTTTCTGTCTCCATGCTTGTCAGTTCTGCCTTGTAGCAGAAAGGAAGCTAGGGAGCAGTGATCCGTTTGTCTTAGAACATGGCACAGACAGCATTAGCTTGTAGCTCCTTGCCCTGCTGCACTGCACATGTTGGTCTTGCAATGTTCACTGAAGGCATGCTTTTTGACCAGATTTCTGGTAGGGGGTTGCCTACCCTTTTTTTGCACACAGCTATTGCCTGCAGGTTGCACCACACATAGGGGTTGATTTACTAAAGGCCAATAGACTGTGCACCTTGGAAAGTGCAATTGCACTCTGCAAGTGCAGCTGCTCCAGAGCTTAGTAAATGAGGTAAAGCTTCACTTTGCAAAGAATACCCAATCACATGCAAGGACAATAAAAAAAACAGCAGTTTTGCTTGCACATGATTGGTTGATGAAAGTCAGCAGAGCTTTTGCTCATTTACTGAGCTCTGGAGCAACTGCTCTTGCAGTGTGCAACTGCACTCTCCAAAGTGCACAGTCTTTTTGCCTTTAGTAAATCAACCCCATAGAGTGCATGGTAGATCCTTGGAGAGCCAGTCACCAGGTGGCTGTGGACCTGGGAGACGAGGGCTTTTTTTTACTTGCATTAATTCTTGAGGCTTCCTGGAGTGCCCAACTCTGCAATAGAAGGCTTTATATCTCATATGGAGAGAACCATATTGCAGAAATCCTCTAAGAAGTGTCCCTCTCCTTCTCCATCCCTTTCTGATGAAAAGTCCACAATCCGCAGACCCTGCCCCTCCTGTCAAAGCAGAAACTGAACCCAATTTTTTGTTCGGTAGGAGGAGTGGTTCACTTCAAAGCTGTCACAGGAAGAGGGGTTCGTTTTAGCTCTCATGAAATTTATAAAAGAAATTCCTAAAGTGATAGTAACATCATTTTTAATTAATTATATGTTAATAGAACTTGTGCGCACTTGCTTTGTATGTGTGTGTTTTTTTTTGTTTTGTTTTTTTTTTAATTTCTCCTCTGAGCTTCCTTCCAAACTCTCCCTTGGCTGTGCTGCCAGATTGAGATTTAAGGACAATTTTTTGAAATAATTAAGTTTGAGGAGGCCCCCAGTCCAAGGACACTTTAGTTTTGTTTGGCACTCACAAACTCAAATGGTCTCGTGTGGGTTTTTCTTCACTATTTTATCCATAAGCAATGGAAACAGCTGGCTCGGCTGTTTATACTGCCTAAATGTTTTGCAGGGCACGGTCCCATTAAGGAGACTTTTGTTAGAAAGTGTTCCACCATACAAGTGTAGCGGTGTCCCCGTGGGGACACTACGTGTTCTAGCTTCCACACATTTTACCCTGCTGGTCAGACATCCATTTTGGCACACTTTGCAAGACAATGAACAGTCTCTGGCTTATTTTTGTTGTTTTTATTAGGGGATTAAACTTGGATGGGGAAAGGGGACATGGGATGCCCAGATAATGAATCTTTAGCAATGTAAATAAATGTAGTTTAAATCCAATTCTGACAGTCTCTTCCTCTGCACATCTCCTCCACCACACTACTTGAGATCACTTGTTTCACTTCATTGTCCAAATCTAGATTTCCTGTCACAATTAGCACATGGCTAGGCCTCACTCTGAATGAGTCCTAACGTTTTCCTGATAGCCTATTACAGGCAGGGGTTTTCAGTCCCCTATGTGGTAGCAACCATTTTAGACAAGAAGAATAAATGTGCTGATACTTGGTGGACTACTTCTCCCAGCATGTCGATGCAAATCCTGCCAACCCTCCTGGCTGCAGTGACTTGACTCCACAACCCCACAGTCTCTCCCTCTGGCTCCACATCCAACTCCTGGCATGCTTCTTCCAGAGCTTTCCACTGTGCTTTAAACTCATTAACCCCAGCATGGATCCCTCCTTAATGACTTGCCTGGACGTGCTCCCAACTGTCCTCTTTCCTGCTCTTGTTCCAGGACACCTCTCAATGACCATGTAAAGAGAGGCTCCCTCCCAGCTCCTGAGCTCCCGGCCTGAGGTACCCCCCCTCAGAAAGGGGGTTTCCTCAGACCATGACAGTCTAACACTCCATCTTTCAGTTCATCTACCCAACAACTCCTCCCACAGCAGGCTGACCATGAGTATATATAGGAGGCCTTCCCCCTGACAATCCTAGTTGGGGATTGGTCAGGGCTCCCACATGCACCCCATGTCACTCCAGCTCTCTGCCCTGCCCCTTTTCCAGAACCTTCTCCCTGGAAACAGAGGAGGCGCCCAAGATCTGAAGTACATGTCAGTCACCTGCTGCTACACTAAACCACTCCCCTGCCACCAGATCAAAACAAACATGCCTAGCTCACAGCATAGGCCTGCCTAAATTTACCTGCGCTGACAGTAAAAAAAAAAAAAATACTCTAGCACCTGGTTTGTAGGAAGAGATATACAAATGAACCGCCCCTGAATCCCTCTTACTCTACTGCGCTAAAGGAAAGTGAAAAGCTTATAAAAATGTGTAAATGAATACAAAATGTGTGTACATACACAGTGTACAGTGAAAAAAGCTGCCACTTAAATAAATAAATAAATACAATAATTGTTCAGAATCCCAAAACTATACCTCTCACATGTGTACAGATAGAGATAGTGGCGCTAATATAAATAGTGTAAATTAATGAGTCAACTGCATGATGCCTATGACCCTCCAATTATACATACAAAAAAAACAAAATGAAAAAAATGACTTTTTAGTTTTCAACACCCAGTGAAAAGTGTCACTATAGATAATAAATTGCAAGAAATAAAAACGTAAATAATCAAGCATAACAGTTGTTTTTCAATCTTCTTGTGTTAAATCTTTTATTCTTCCACCACACTACCGTGATAGTGACACCACTCCCTCTGAAGAGCGCACTCACCAGATTGTATAGCCTCCCACTCTCGTGTTCGGCAAAACAGCAATTGAACCACACCTGGGTTGCATGTGATGAACCGTGACTGCAATCAAGCCAGCTCCATATGTGAAAAATAAATGGATAAAGTGCTCCACATAGCGTGATAACGTTTTGACAGATTTATTAAAATCACTCCAAACACACTTCAATGGTTACACTCACTTTTAAACTGAAACAAAACAGCCTTTTAACAAATCCACAGCAAGCACAGTAAGCACCAGGATCAGAGATCCAACGGTGCATGTCAGTGAGGTGGAATGCCGTGTAAACACGCCCAAGACATGTTTTGTCAAAAAGACTTCTTCAAATGGGATTCCCCAATAGACTGTGCACTTTGCAAAGTGCATTAACACTCTAAAAGTGCAGTTGCTCCAAAGCTTAGTAAATTAGGTAAACCTTTACTTTGAAAAGAGTACCCAATCACATGCAAGGAAAATAAAAAAAATAGATTTTTGCTTGCACGTGATTGGATGATGGAAGTCAGCAGAGCTTCTGCTCATTTACTAAGCTCTGGAGCAACTGCACATTGCAAAGTGCACAGTCTATTTTTATTTAGTAAATCAACCCGAATGTGTCCATGAGTAGTTGTAGTGTGTATGAGCTCAGACATTGGCCAATTTGAACAGCACTTTAAATAGTCATGGATCTTAACAGGATATCCAGAGCTGAAAGCTTCTGTGTGGTATAGATGAATATCACTTTCCAAAAATCCTGACCGATATGTATGTATACAGGGGGAAAGAGAGGTTTTATTCACTCCGTTCTTTGTAAGGTCATAAAAGACCAATATATTGGGGGTTATTTATGAAAGGCAAATCCACTTTGCACTACAAATGCACTTAAAAGTGCACTGAAAGTGCACTTGGAAGTGCAGTCGCTGTAGATCTGAGGGGGACATGCAAGGAAAATAAAAAAACAGCATTTTAGCTTGCAAAAGATTGGATGATGAAATCAGCAGAGCTTCCCCTCATTTCAGATCTTTCCTTCAGATCTACAGCGACTGCACTTCCAAGTGCACTTGTAGTGCACAGTGGATTTGCCTTTAGTAAATCAACCCCATTATGTCCTTGCTGGCGGCTTTCTGCTTATATACGAAGTCAGGAGGCTCAGCAGATACCACTTATACGCCGATGACACCCAAATCTATCTGTCTACTCCTCACCTCACTCCTTCAGTATCCTCTCGCATTACTAACTGACATATCAGCATGGATGTTGCACCACTTCCTTAAACTAAATCTCTCTAAAACTGAGCTATGAATATTCCCCCCCGTCCGTGCCCCCCTCCATGACTTTTCCATCAAAATCAACAATGCAGCTATCAGTCCCTCCCCTCCCGTCAGGGTACTAAGTATAATCCTAATAATATATATAATAATAATAATAAATATTGTATAATAATCCTAGACTCTGACTTGTCATTTCAGCCCCAAGTCCAATCATTGTCAAAAGTTTGTAGAATTCACCTCCGTAACATCTCAAAAATTCACCCCTTTTTAACAAATGAAACCACCAAGCTCCTCATTCACTTGTTATCTCTCTCCTTGACTATTGCAACTCCCTTCTCATTGGCCTGCCTCTCCATAGGCTATCCCCTCTATAGTCTATCATTAATGCTGCTGCCAGACTTATCCACCTTACCAACCGCTCAGTGTCTGCCAACCCTCTCCTCCAATCCCTACACTGGCTCCCAATCACCCAGCAAATTAAATTCTAAATACCAACCACAACATACAAAGCCATTCACAACTCTGCCCCGAGCTACATCACCAATCTTGTCTCCAAATATCACCCAAATCGTCCTCTACGCTCTTCTCAAGACCTCCTACTCTCAAGCTCTCTCATCTCCTCCTCCCATGCTCGTCTCCAGGATTTCTCCAGAGCCTCTCCCATCCTCTGGAACTCGCTACCTCCACCTGTCCGGCTATCCCCTACTCTTGCTACCTTCAGGCGATCCCTGGAACTCATCTCTAGATAGCCTATCACGTCTCTAACTAACCTTTTACCACTTCCATCAGCTCATTCCCCACAGTTACAACCTTTTGTACCACCTGCCCCACCCTATTAGATTCTAAGCTCTTCTGAGCAGGGCCCTCTTAATCCTCTTGTATTTTATTGCATTGTAACTGTATTGTCTCCCTTTTATATTGTAAAGTTCTGTGTAAACTGTTGGCGCTATATAAATCCTGTATAATAATAA
Organism: Aquarana catesbeiana; assembly: GCF_042186555.1. Classification (NCBI taxonomy): domain Eukaryota; kingdom Metazoa; phylum Chordata; class Amphibia; order Anura; family Ranidae; genus Aquarana; species Aquarana catesbeiana. The sequence continues at coordinate 133,260,381 of NC_133324.1, read as the reverse complement.
TAATAATTTGTGTGCTGACAGGTATTTTGCTGTCTGTTGTGTGAAGAAGGAGACGAAAGGAATGTCCGTGGCTGTATGGTAACCTTCAGCCTCTGAATCTGACAGCTAGTCAGTGATCCGGTGAATATCAATGAAGTCCTGCAGTGGTCTCCGCTCAATCCGAAGGAACACAAGGACCAGGGAGAGCTTTTTTCACTCAGTCAGGAAGACCTATCTCTGTGGTATCCGGATATGGAAAGGGAGAGGGGGAAGGAAAGTGAGAAATTGGCTTATAGCTATTATTCCGTGTTTGGTTGATAGGATGCAGCTAGTGCCCGAGGCATCATGCTGACGCGTTTCCTTTTGATAAATGAAACTCTTCAGAGCTAATGTGAGGGTGGAACAGAGTTCTATTTAAAAGTATACCAATTAATATAATTGGTGTCACCAGAACTCATTCAAAACCACACACATCAAATCATAGCCAACAGCAACAAGTGTCACTGTGAGATTAAACTCGAAGAGATAGTGCTCCCCAGATAAAAGGAGAAAATTATAAACAAAACCACAGTAAATTAGTAACAATAATATTAATAAAAGAGCTTAAATAATTCTTATGCATATCTTGACTGGAGACTTGAGAGTATGTTTCAAATGTATCAAATGAGTTGCATTTAGGAAATAGGAAAACTAAGTAGCACATTTTACCAACAGATGATAAAGAATCAAAATATTTTACACTTTGAAAATGATTCAGGGAACCAAGAATTATCTTGTCTCCACCACATATTGAATGAATTATAGTCCTATCATGCAGTGGTACCATGCTACATGATACTGAAAAGGGAGAGGGGCAAAGATGTCTGTGGGGAGAGAGAAGAAATGTCAATTTATCCACAGAAGGAAAAGTATGACTTTTTGAAAATATAGACATGGCTGTGGTTCCAAAAAGACAGATAAATTACATTCATTGTTCAAACCATAAGGCTGTAATGCATTTTAAAGAAAAATCCACACCGTTTCCTTCTGATGGAGGATCTTGTCATCCCCCCTCCTAAGAGGTAGATTTAGTCTGTAAATGCCTTTAATTCAGAGTCCACTTGGATCACTTCCGTGAAAATTTAAAAAATGTAACACCACTATACGTTCGTTGTCCTTTCTAACAATACTCTGGACATATTCACTAATTCTGATTTTCAGTTGTCTCTTTGTTTTGCCCACATACATTTTCCCACAGGGGCAGGTTATCATATATATCACTCGTGTGGTAGAGCAATTAATAAAGTCTCTGATTTTAAAATGCTTTTTACCATCAGAACCAGTGAACATATCCGTCTTGTCTACATATCTGCATATGAAACATTTCCCACAAGCAAACATGCCTTTTAGTGGTGGCAAATCAGTCAGCCAATTTTTACTGGTGGACCTTGTGTATTCTGAATGGGTAAGAACATCTCCCAAATTTTGCGATATTCGTGCCATTAGGAGAGGACAATCACCTATAAATTCTACCAAAATCGGCTCATTAGCAAGTATGTGCCAGTGATGGTTAAGAATGCTTTTGACCTGGCACTGATATGCAGCACTGATGGGCACTGACAGGCGGCACTGATGGGCACTGACAGGCGGCTGTTATGGGCACTGACAGGCAGCACTGATAGGCGGTGCTGATTGGCACTGACAGGTGGCACTAATGGGCAGCACTGACAATGAGGTACTGATGAGGTACTGACAGGTGTTACTGTAGGGCACTGTGGTGGGCACTGATATGGGCACTGATTGGCACTGTAATGGGCACCTACAGCCGTTTCTGATGGGGCGCTGACTGGCAGCTGATGGGCACCTTTTTGGCAGCTATGGTGGCACATCTGATGGAGCTGTGCTGATCAGCCAATCAGCTCTTCCTGGTTCACATGCTGATCAGCTGTGATTGGTCACAGCTGATCACATGGTAAAGAGCCTCCGGCAGAGGCTCCATACCACGATCGGAGATGCAGTGTGTCAGACTGACACACAGCACCTCCGAACGCCACTGCGAGCGCGCACCGGCATGTTATCCTGCTGAAAGTCATATGACACCCAGTCAGGATAACTGAACCACCGCCCGGCCGTCAAGCTGCTATAGGCCAGGCAGCAAGTGGTTAAACAACATCATTTTTGCTTGCACATAATTGGATGATGGAAGTCAGCAGAGCTCCCCCTCATTTACTAAGCTCTGGAGCAACTGCTCTTGCAGAGTGCACAGTTTATTTGCCTTTAGTAAATCAATCCCATTTTCTGCTGAGGTAGCACATACATGCCATGGCCACAATGCTTTGAATGGGGCCACTTTGCAACTGTAAATGGTTGCGGAGTGGTGATCCTGTATTTAGGGGGTCAAAGCAGGCGGTGAAGAACCTAGACAACAGAAATGCTCTGTGAAGAGTGACCTGAACACCGGTTGCTCTTCTCAAGACAAGTATTAACAAACCCTAATTGTGGGGAAATGTGCAATTGTTTTTTCTTTTTTCTCTTGACATACACTTGAATCATCAGACTAATCGCCTCTAATTATAGGAAGTTTTTTTTTTTTTAATCTATGTATAAATATATTATATTTTGGTGTGCTTTAGACAGCTCATTAAGCAAGTAAAGGAACTGTGGGAACACTTCCATATGTAAATGTCCCTTTAGTATTCAATGGCATGACATCACACAAAAATAATGAGTAATGACACAAAATAACATAGACCACAAGAAAGTTTTCTATGATAAGATAACTACAGCCATTTCCTCTATTCTCAGAACTTAGTTTTCTTTTGTAGTAAAAGTTGGCAGAAGAAGTGTTCTGTCATATCATCTATGTTTATTTTAACATATCACATCGCTTTTCCTAAAAAATTAGTCACTTACAGTGCCCTGAAAAAGTTTTCATACCCCTTGGAATTTTTCCACATTTTGTCATGTTACAACCAAAAACGTAAATGTAATTTATTGGGATTTTGTGTGATAGACCAACACAAAGTGGCACATAATTGTGAAGTGGAAGGAAAATGATAAATGGTTTTCAACATTTTTTACAAATAAATATGTGAAAAGTGTTGTGTGCATTTGTATTCAGCCCCCTTTACTCTGATACCCCTAACTAAAATCTAGTGGAACCAATTGTCTTCAGAAGTCACCTAATTAGTAAATAGAGTCCACCTGTGTGTAATTTAATCTTAGTATAAATACAACTGTTCTGTGAAGCCCTCAGAGGTTTGTTAGAGAACCTTAGTGAACAAACAGCATCATGAAGGCCAAGGAACACACCAGACAGTTCAAGGATACATTTGTGTAGAAGTTTAAAGCAGGGTTAGGTTATAAAAAAATATCCCAAGGTTTGAACATCTCACGGAGCACTTTTCAATCCATTATCCAAAAATGGAAATAGTATGGCCCAACTGCAAACCTACCAAGACATGGCCTTCCACCTAAACTGACAGGCCAGGCAAGGAGAGCATTATTCAGAGAAGCAGACAAGAGGCCTATGGTAACTCTGAAGGATCTTCAGTGATCCACAGCTCAGGATGGAGAATCTGTCCACAGGACAACTATAAGTCGCACACTCCACAAATCTGGCTTTTATGGAAAAGTGGCAAGAAGAAAGCCATTGTTGAAAGAAAGTCCCATTTTAAGTTTGCGAGAATCCATGTGGGGGACACAGCAAACATGTGGAAGAGGGTGCACTGGTCAGATGAGACCAAAATTGAACTTTTTGGCCTACAAAAAACACTATGCGTGGCAGAAAACTAACACTGCACATCACCATGAACACACCATCCCCACTGTGAAACATGGTGGTGGCAGTATCATGTTATGGGGATGATTTTCTTCAGCAGGGACGGGGAAGCTGGTCAGAGTTGATGGGAAGATGGATGGAGCCAAATACAAGGCAATCTTAGAAGAAAACCTGTTATGCCGCGTACACACGGTCGGACTTTTCGTCTACAAAAGTCCAACGGACGCCGACGGACTAAAGCTGGCTGGTAATCCGATCGTGTGTGGGCTTCTCCGGACTTTCAGCAGACTTTTTCAGCCTCAAATCCGACGCACTTTAGATTTGAAACATGCTTCAAATCTTTACGTCGTAACTACGACGGACCCCGAAATCCGCTCGTCTGTGTGCTAGTCCGACGGACAAAAACCCATGCTAGGGCAGCTATTGGCTACTGGCTATGAACTTCCTTATTTTAGTCCGGTGTACGTCATCACGTACGAATCCGTCGGACTTTTGTGTGGTCGTGTGTAGGCAAGTCCGTTCGTTAGAAAGTCTGCTGCAAGTCCGCCGAAAGTCCGCCGGAAGTCTGTCGGACAGGCTGTCGGACTTTTGTAGACGAAAAGTCCGACCGTGTGTACGCGGCATTAGAGTCTGCAAAAGACTTGAGACTGGAGCAGAGGTTCACCTTCCATCAGGACAACGACCCTGAACATACAGCCAGAGCTACAATGGAATGGTTTAGATCAAAGCATATTCATGTGTTAGAATGGCCCACTCAAAGTCCAGACCTAAATCCAATTGACAATCTGTGGCAAGAATTGAAAATTGCTGTTCACATCCAATCTGACAGAGATTGAGCTATTTTGCAAAGAATGGGAAAAAATTTCACTCCTCTGTGCAAAGCTGGTAGAGACATCCCCAAAAAGACTTGCAGCTGTAATTGCAGCGAAAGTTGGTTCTACAAAGCATTAACTCAGGGAGGCTGAATACAAATGCACCCCACACTTTCCAAATATATATTTGTAAAAAATGTTGAAAACCATTTATCATTTTCCTTCCACTTCACAATGATGTGCTACTTTGTGTTGGTCTATCATATAAAATCCCAATAAAATACATTTACGTTTTTGGTTGTAAAAATGACAAAATGTGGAAAATGTCAAGGGGTATGAATACTTTTTCAAGGTACTGTAAATTGGCATCAATATTTTAAACATGTATTACTATAGAAATATGGTGTCTCTGTGGTGGTATCAGTCATTTATCACATGGCATCACTGGTTGCACGGTATCATTATTAGATGATGTCAGTGTATTAAGAACGTATGACTGTAATTTAATTTTGCTGTAGTAATGTGGTTTTATACAATGCATGGCATAACTATAGTAGTGTGACATCTACATGACATCACTGAGGCAACTCTACTATGGCAACATGGCATCACTCTGATATCGGAACATCCATCCACTCTCTAACTTTAGAAACATTGCACTTTTCTGGCTCTTTGTATCCTGGCTGTGATTGTGAGATAAAACACATGGCATCCGTAGTAACTCTGGCTATGGCAACATGAAAGTAATTTTGTTTCTGGTGACATAGTTATGAGTTTACATAAGAAATCACTCTTTGCCGTTGATAAAGTATTATTGCATTATTTTCCTATGCAGCCTTATCGGCTCTTCAAAGCTCCGTACTAATAATCAGATTATCGTACAATCGCTTCCAAAGCAGTATTTTTCATCTGATTTTCTATTCGTGTGTACTAGGTAATACAAAGCAAGTAGAGCCATGATCAGAAGTGAACACCACTCTAGACAATCCAAATTAGAATTTAAGTCAGCTTTCCAGATCCCTCCTAGTTGTTTCATTCTTTCTTTTCCTTATTCACATCCCAGGAAGTTTATTGTGGCAACTGAATTTTCTTCAACCTCTTAATTGTCCAGCAACTCTGCACTTATATATACCAGTTTAATATGAAGTATATATATAATTTAAAGGTATTTAAATCCAAATCAGGTGAACGGTGTAGAAATTACAACAGTTTGTATATGTGCCTCCCACTTTTTAAGGGACCAAAAGTAATGGGACAATTGGCTGCTCAGCTGTTCCATGGCCAGGTGTGTGTTATTCCCTCATTATCGCGTTTACAAGGAGCAGATAAAAGGTCCAGAGTTCATTTCAAGTGTGCTATTTGCATTTGGAATCTGTTGCTGCCAACTCTCAATACAAGCCCTGGCAAAAATGATGGAATCACCAGTCCCTGAGGATGTTCCTTCAGTTGTTTATTGTTGTAGAAAAAAAGCAGATCAAAGACATGGCTAAAAACTAAAGGCATTTCAAATGGCAACTTTCTGGCTTTAAGAAACACTAAAAGAAATCAAGAAAAATAATTGTGGTGGCCAGTAACAGTTAGATTTATATGGCGGAAATTCTGCCAAAAAATGTTCTATGGAGCATACACATGTTCGGACTTTCTTACAACAAGCTCACATCCAACATTTGTTGTCCTATCCTATCGTGTGTACAGGACATAACTGTTTGCAAGACAGGAAGTCCACTTGGATGTTCTGAACTCCGGGGACGAAGATCGCTGAAATATTGGCCAGGTTTTTCGGAGCCCAGGACATGATGAGCTTGACTTCTTGGAGCAGGGTGGAGCTCCGGGTGGTGTTGTCCATTTTTAGTAGAACTTAGTCCCCTTTGAGGAGATGAGTGAAAGATTGAAGGGCACACCAGGCTGCCCGTAGTTCCAGACGTTTGAGACTGGGTTGTGAAGACGGGCATCCCACTTGCCTTGAGCAAGATCTGACCAGCAAAGGGCTCCCTAACCAGCACCGCTGCCATCGGTCGTGACCCTGACCCATGAGACAGGGGCAATGGAGTGGCAGGTGAGCAGATTTCTGCACTGGAGCCACCAGAAGAGGCTGTTCCTCATCACTGAGGATATGTGAATGGACTGATTGACGTCCCCTGAATTCCATTGATGAAGGAACCCTATCTGAAAAGGGCGTAACCTCCACAAAGACCATTTGACCATGGGTGTCGTAGAGACCATCGTGCCGATAATTTTTAGGCATTGTAAGGCCTTTAGGCGTGAGGAGCCAAGAGCCCGTGAGATTCTCCGTCGGATGACTGGGATCTTCTCCAGTGGGAGAGAGATGGTGCTTTCCACCGTGTTGAACTGGGCCCCTAAATATACCAGACGCTGGGCTGGTTCCAGATGGCTTTTTCCCAAGTTTAGGAGCCATCCGAATTCAGACAGTGCGGAGATAACCTGTTCCCTGTGGATCAACAGCCGCTCCTTGTCCTGGGACAGTAACAGGAGGTCATTGAGATAGTGGTACAAGCATATCTCTTTTGATGAGGGCCACCACGGCCAGAAGAACTTTAGAAAAGACTCAGGGTGAGGTTGTCAGCCCGAAAGGGAGGCAAATGAACTGTAGATGCTCTTGCCCGAAACTGAACTGGAGGTATTTGTGAAATTCTTTTGCCACAGGCACATGAAAATAGGCATCTTTCAAATCGATTGAGATTAGCCAGTCGCCTGGTTGCACTGCTTGTTGGATGGTGGACAAAGTCTCCATTTTGAATCTCTCAGATGTTATAAACTAGATAAGTTAGGTCTATCACGGGGCGCCATGAACTGTTTTTCTTCTGCACAAGGAAGAGAGGGGAGTATACCCCCTGAAACTCTTCGTCTTTCAGGACAGGTACCGCAGCTCCCTGTATTATCAGTGAATCCACCTAGGACAGTAACACCTGCTTTTTTTCTTCTGACCGTGGTAGCAGGGTGGAAAAAAATCTGGGGGGAGGAGTACTGACGAAGGACTATGTGTGGCCTGTGATGGTCCAGTAATCCGAGATTGAGGCCACCCAGACGTGCCAGAAGAGAAGCAGACACGCCCCCACCTGACCCGCCTGGGCGGGCACAATCTCAAAACGACTTAGCTGGCTCTTGTCCACTGGATGTCTGGCTTTTAGCAGATTTTTGGAAGAATGTCTGACCTCTGCTCCAATTTCTTCTGAAATCCCGTCCAGGCCTGTAGGAGCGTGCTTCCTTTGAACGCTCAGTACTGCATCTTCTGCGCTGGGGCTTCTTCTGACCAAACAGACGCCTATCCTGGGGTAGGAAGCCTGACTTCCCACCCGTGGCTCGGGCTATAGCGCTATCCAGCCTGTTACCAAACAACGAGTTCCCTTTGAATCCTACACCAGGGCTGCTTAGATGCTGGATCAGCGAGCCAAGGGTGCAACCATAAGGCCAGCTTAACCGTGACCGAGGATAGCATAGTCCGGGCCAGCAGGAGGATAAAATCGATCGAAGCCTCCCCCAGGAAGGCCGTTGCCAGCTTCAATTCCTGAACTGCCGAACCCCTAGCCAGTTCTTCTGAGACGCCTCTGAGTACATAGTCCACATTCTCTGTCCAGGCTTTCATAGCCTTGGACATGGCTGCGAGGGCCAAGGCAAGTTTGCAAGCCATACCGGCTAGCCCGTAAATTCTCTTGAGATCTTGGTCTATTCTCCTCTCAAGCCCGTTCTTGAAGAATACAGCATCCTCTAAGGGAAGAGTGACGTGTTTAGCCAGTCGCATCAGTGCTGCGTCTACGAGGGGAAATGTTTCACTTCCTCTGCTTTGAAGGGGTATAATCTGGAAGTTTTGCTTGACATAGAAGTCTTCTACCTTGCTCCACTCCTCATCAATGATATTCTTCAATTCAGAAAGGAGTGGAAAATTGGAACATTCCTTTCCCAGGTGCTTAAAGAACTTCCTCTGCTTAGCCGGAGAAGTGGAAGGATCTTCCCACTTAAGGGCCTCTTTGACCGCCTTAATTAGTGGGGAAACCAGGGTGAAGTCGAAGACACCGACAAATTCATCTCCCTCCAACTCGCTGTCTGAAGAGCCGGGGGAGGCATTATAAGGCTGGAATGGCCTCGTCAGCCAAAGAGCCAGATAGAGTGGTGGACTGTCTTCGTGTGCGGGTTGTACCCCACTCCTTTAGGGATTGCTGCACCACACGCTTAACAAGAGACTCCATCTGTTGGTTTTCCATCTCTTTCTCCCCAACCGCCTGGGCATAACATGGATCACACAGTGATTTGCCCTCCGGGACTCGTTTCCCACATCCCCAGCAGGCTCTGTGATCAGAGCGGCCCTCATGGCTGCGCCCCTGTCAAAAAAAAAACAACAAAACAAAAAAAAACAGCTAACAAAACTACAAGTCAAGCTCTTTAATCCTTCTATTAACAAATTAGTACTACATAAACTGCCCAATGGATCAGTTCGCCCCTGGTCATTAAACATTCTACATTCAGTGAAAGTTAGTGTACTGCAAAGTTTGCTCTGCATGAACTTTCACTGAATGTAGAATGTTTAAGGAGCTTGTTGCACAAATCACTTTATTAAACTTTATGATATCTATTTATTTAATCCATATTGAGCACTATTTGATTGTGTGTATATGCCAAGCACAAGCAGCCAATCAAATATGGTGCTCAATATGGATTACATTAATATGCATAGCCATAAATATCAGAAATAAAAGTGTAATAAAGTGATTTGTGCAACAGCAGGTACTACTTTTAAATAGACTGCGAATGTGACTACAGCAGATGACCAGACTGCGAATGTGACTACAGCAGATGACCAGACTGCGAATGTGACTACAGCTGATGACCAGACTGCGAATACAGGAGATGACCAGACTGTGAATGCGACATACTACAGGAGATGACCAGAATGCAAATGCGACATACTACAGGAAATGACCAGACTGCAAATTCGACATACTACAGGAGATGACCAGTCTGCGAATGCGACATACTACAGGAGATGACCATAATGCGAATGCGACATACTACAGGAGATGACCAGAATGCGAATGCGACATACTACAGGAGATGACCAGAATGCGAATGCGACATACTACAGGAGATGACCAGAATGCGAATGCGACTACAGCAGATGACCAGACTGCGAATGCGACTACAGCAGATGACCAGAATGCGAATGCGACCACAGCAGATGACCAGACTGCAAATGCGACTACAGAAGATGACCAGACTGCGAATGCGACTACAGCAGATGACCAGACTGCGAATGCAACGTACTACAGGAGATGACCAGACTGCGAATGCGACATACTACAGGAGATGAACAGAGACTGCGAATGCGACTACAGCAGATGACCAGACTGCGAATGCGATATACTACAGGAGATGACCAGACTGCGAATGCGACTACAAGAGATGACCAGACTGCGAATGTGACTACAGGAGATGACCAGAATGCGACTACAGCAGATGACCAGACTGCGAATGCGACTACAGCAGATGACCAGACTGCGAATGCGACTACAGCAGATGACCAGACTGCGAATGCGACTACAGCAGATGACCAGATTGCGAATGTGACATACTACAGCAGATGACCAGACTGCGAATGCGACATACTACAGGAGATGACCAGAAGGCGAATGCGACTACAAGAGATGACCAGACTGCAAATGCAACATACTACAGCAGATGACCAGACTGCGAATGTGACTACAGCAGATGACCAGACTGCGAATGCGACATACTACAAGAGATGACCAGACTGCGAATGTGACTACAGCAGATGACCAGATTGCGAATGTGACATACTACAGCAGATGACCAGACTGCGAATGCGACATACTACAGCAGATGACCAGACTGCGAATGCGACATACTACAGCAGATGACCAGACTGCGAATGCGACATACTACAGGAGATGACCAGACTGCGAATGTGACTACAGCAGATGACCAGATTGCGAATGTGACATACTACAGCAGATGACCAGACTGCGAATGCGACTACAGAAGATGACCAGACTGCGAATGCGACTACAGAAGATGACCAGACTGCGAATGCGACTACAGCAGATGACCAGACTGCGAATGCGAAGTACTACAGGAGATGACCAGACTGCGAATACGACATACTACAGGAGATGACCAGAGACTGTGAATGCGACTACAGCAGATGACCAGACTGCGAATGCGACATACTACAGGAGATGACCAGACTGCGAATGCGACTACAAGAGATGACCAGACTGCGAATGTGACTACAGGAGATGACCAGAATGTGACTACAGCAGATGACCAGACTGCGAATGCGACTACAGCAGATGACCAGATTGCGAATGTGACATACTACAGCAGATGACCAGACTGCGAATGCGACATACTACTGGAGATGACCAGACTGCGAATGCGACTACAAGAGATGACCAGACTGCGAATGCGACTACAGCAGATGACCAGACTGCGAATGCGAAGTACTACAGGAGATGACCAGACTGCGAATACGACATACTACAGGAGATGACCAGAGACTGTGAATGCGACTACAGCAGATGACCAGACTGCGAATGCGACATACTACAGGAGATGACCAGACTGCGAATGCGACTACAAGAGATGACCAGACTGCGAATGTGACTACAGGAGATGACCAGAATGTGACTACAGCAGATGACCAGACTGCGAATGCGACTACAGCAGATGACCAGATTGCGAATGTGACATACTACAGCAGATGACCAGACTGCGAATGCGACATTCTACTGGAGATGACCAGACTGCGAATGCGACTACAAGAGATGACCAGACTGCGAATGCGACATACTACAGCAGATGACCAGACTGCGAATGTGACTACAGCAGATGACCAGACTGCGAATGCGACATACTACAAGAGATGACCATACTGCGAATGTGACTACAGCAGATGACCAGACTGCGAATGCGACTACAGCAGATGACCAGACTGCGAATGCGACTACAGCAGATGACCAGACTGCGAATGCGACTACAGCAGATGACCAGACTGCGAATGCGACTACAGCAGATGACCAGATTGCGAATGTGACTACAGCAGATGACCAGACTGCGAATGCGACTACAGAAGATGACCAGACTGCGAATGCGACTACAGCAGATGACCAGACTGCGAATGTGACTACAGCAGATGACCAGACTGCGAATGCGACATACTACAAGAGATGACCAGACTGCGAATGCGACTACAGCAGATGATCAGACTGCAAATGCGACTACAGCAGATGACCAGACTGCGAATGCGACTACAGCAGATGACCAGATTGCGAATGTGACTTACTACAGCAAATGACCAGACTGTGAATGTGACTACAGGAGATGACCAGAATGCGACTACAGCAGATGACCAGACTGCGAATGCGACTACAGCAGATGACCAGACTGCGAATGCGACTACAGCAGATGACCAGACTGCGAATGCGACTACAGCAGATGACCAGACTGCGAATGCGACTACAGCAGATGACCAGACTGCGAATGCGACATACTACAGCAGATGACCAAGTAGCCAGTTTAAAAATCTAAGCTTTCAGCAATGCACAGCTATACGGGGGATAAAGAACATTGTCAGGGAGGGTTTAGTAACACTGATTCTATAGGTAGAAAGACCTACCTGACCAGCCGGGCTCACCTCTCAAAGGTCCGGAGGCGGAGCTTTCCGCGGTAGGGGCGGGGCTTGCGGCGGTAGGGGGCGGGGCTTGCGGCGGTAGGGGGCGGGAATATTTGTGGTCCAGGAGAGGCAATGCCAGTGCTCTGAGCACATACAGAGTACATGGGGCAGGGCAGGGCAGGGTCAGAGCGTCAGTGGAGCTCCCTGCCCCACCCCTCCCTGCTGACAGAGCCTCCCTCAGCCTAAACCGAGCCCGACAGCCATCTGATAGAACACCAGCGCCGCAATCCTGCAGGCTGACCACGGCGCCGGGGGCTATATTAGTCTGGGAGGACAGGTGGGGTTTTTTTTTCATGCAGAGGGCGGCTTTTTGCCGCCCCTTCCCCCCATGGCGCCCATGGCACTTGCCATGGCTGCCATACCTTAGATACGCCACTGCCCCCTTCTCATCTGGTGCATCACTGTACCCCCTGCTCTTCTGTGCCACTGCTGAACCCCCTTCCCTTCTCATCTCTTCCACCACTGTACCTCCCTGCACATCTGCCCCACCGCTGTACCCTTCTGCTCTTCTATTCCACCTCTGAACCCCTCCTGCACATCTGCTCCACTTCTGTACCCGCTTCTCATCTATGATATGAGTGATAAGCAGAGTGGTGAAAGGAAGCAGAGATGAGACACATCTACCTGTCCTGGCACACTCATCCTGCTGATCCAACTCTCGCGTCTAGCCCACGTGTTTGTATGTGATGTATGTGATGTCACATACAAGCATCTGGAATGGATGCGCAATGATAAGCTCAGGTCAGGGGTATTTTCTGAAAGCAGTGGGCCTGTGTTCAGGATCATAAGTTGGGCCCCCGCAGCTGGGAAAAAGTGGTTGGGTGTGATTTTCTTTGCATTGAATACTGGCTATGGCTTAAAAGGGACACAGAGTTCAGGGGTTCAGTAGTAAGTGACACAAAGGTTCAGGAATAATTTCAACAAAGTTCCCAGAAGCTCAACAGTAATTCCACAAACTGTCACCTGATTGGGGTTTTCTCAATCACAGTGAAATCCCTTCTTTCTGAGATTGGTAGTGGCAACCAAGCGAGTCATCTTCCTCCATATGGTGGGTGGGGCTAGCAGGACTGTGATTGGCTTTAGCAGTGGCCAATGATAGTCCTCCTTCTCCTGGAAACTGGGACCCCCCCCAGAACTGCACCCAATCTCTTCCCCATCACAAAAGCTGACAATCACAGCTACAACAAAGTTAGAAAACCAAACAATGTTTCCCATCTTTTGCAATGTGTGGGGGCACAGTGCCTCCCCCTCAGTGCAGGTGCGTTGTGGGGAATTCTGAAATTGGAATGCATTAGTGACACTTCCCTGCACTGCTCTGCTGATAGGTAGGGAGTCGAGTGTCGGCAAAAGAGGCTTCATGTGCCGGGTTGCTTACCCCTGAGCTAGCGGGAAGCAAGGGAGTGGAAAGGACAGTATTGACATGGCTACATTGTATAAAATTCTCTGTAAAGTGCTACTGAATAATGAGCAATATAAATACATTTGAAGTTGTTACTTACTATATAGGTCATTACATATTGCACTGGTGTATGAACACCTGTTCTTCCTGGCAAAAAGCAAATAATATGAGTATGGTCCCTATGATGCATGCATTTATATGCCTATACGCGCATAAAGATTCTTATAGCTACAGTATACTATAATCTATTCTATTATATCTATCTATATATCTATTATATTATTATTATATAAAAATGTGACATTTTTTGCACCCGTGTGCAAGAGTGTAATGATATTGAGAACCGTGTAAAATATGTGCAAAACATATTAACATCTTGAAATGACAAGACCCAGGGACTGAGTGGCATCTATAGAACAAGATTATACACGTATAATATTACACGTATAATGTATGTGTCTATATAATTTATTATATACTACAGTATCCAGAATTATATTGTTTATCTCTGCATGGCTGCTTTATTAAAGTGAAAGTCCATGCAAAAACTAAAATCCCTGCATCTATAGACACCACAGATTTAACACTAACTTCTCTATCCCTGTAAAGAAAAGATAAGTATACATTCCCTTTTGGAAGTCGATCTGACCCGCTCCGACCCAATCTCTAGCGGTGGAAGCTCTGCAGAGGACACGGACGACAACAGGTGTGAAATGAATGGGAAGTGATGTTACCCATAGGGGTACGTCTCCTCTGCAGCCGCCTACACAGGGATAGAATGGTTAGTGTTAGATCCCTGGTGTCTATAGATGCAGGGATTTTAGTTTTTGCATGGACTTCCACTTTAACTTTGATATAGGGCGGCACAGTTATGTAGTGGTTAGCACTTTCACCTAGCAGTAAGAAGGGTCATTGGTTCGAATCCCAACCACGACACTACCTGCCTGGAGTTTGCATGTTCTCCCTGTGCCTGCGTGGGTTTCCTCCGGGTGCTCCGGTTTCCTCCCACACTCTAAAGACATGCTGGTAGGTTAATTGGATCCTGTCTAAATTGTCCCTACTATGTATGAACGTGAGTTAGGGACCTTAGATTGTAAGCTCCTTGAGGGTAGGGACTGATGTGAATGTACAATATATGTAAAGCGCTGCGTAAATTGACGGCGCTATATAAGTACCTGAAATAAATAAATAATAATAAATATTAACTGGTATGACTGTAGCCCCTGTGGCCCCCTACAGACTCTCCAGTGCTCCTTCTCTTGGGTTACTTTTCACACAAGTAACACAGAAGGGTGTTGGGGGATTTAAATGGATCAAAGGTAAAAGGAGAAGAGGAGAAACAAGTGGTGCAGCAGAAAGGAGGAGAGGAAAGACAGATCCTATACACAGAAATGATAAAATGCCTTGTATTTCTACTGCACAGTGCCTTCCGATTATATCTTCCATGCAGTTCAGGGGGAGTCTCAGCAACGGACACTTTGATTGCTAGTATACAGATCACTAAAGCCTAGTACACAGGGGCCAAATGTTGGGCGACAGGGCTCAGTCCTGCTCTTTGCTCATTGGCTCACTGGCTGTGATTGTCAGTAGCGGGAGCCAATGGTTACCTCTGCTGTCTAAGCCAATGAGGAGGGAGAGACCCAGGGGAACCGAGGCTCTCGTGCACATTGCTGGATCAGGATCGGGCTCAGGTAAGTATTGGAAGGGGGGGGGGCTGCTGCACACATAAGGTTTTTTCCTTCATACATAGAATGCATGAAGGTAAAAAACCTTCAGAATTTACAACCACTTTAAAAAGGTAACCAGAAATTTTTAAATATTCTTTTAGGTTATTCTATGTTAATGGGAACATATACCAAATGTAAAGTAGGGGTTATCCCAAAATGGCTGTGTAGCACCCTCCTGGGATTAGATAGGATTGTTAGGTAAATTTAGTTTAGCTCCACTGTATCCAGTGAAGCAGGGGTTGGTTGGTTAGGGCTGCGCAGGTTTTCACAGACTGCTGCTCTGCTACTTTCCCCTGTATTCTGGAACTCTCTGAAGGTTTCCAGAACATAGCGGGTGGGAGGGCAGAGGCTGCAGTCTAAATATTTATGGGACTTCCATCCTTCCTGTGTAAGTGTACCCAGAAGGTGGGGGAGAGCCAATAAATAGTTTGAGCCTGAACAACAAGGGGAGATTTCAGCATGCTGGAGTAAGGCAGCATTTCAGGTTCCAGCTAGGAGGGGATTCCTGTTGAAGGACCTTGCCCTCCTGGGCAGAAGCCAGGGAAGGAGCCAACAGAAGGCATCAAGGGTCCCAGCTAGGCATCTGAACAAGGAACATCCCAGGAATACAGGAGTCAGGAGAGAGCTCACAGGAGGAGAGTCGGCGGAGACAGCCCAAGTTGTCCAAGAGGCTGAGTGAGTCTTCATCTCCCTCACAGGCAAAAAGCCTGGTGGATATTGGAAAGAGGCAACCGATGACCCTGTGGCTGAGTGACTACAAAACCCCAGTGCTGCAAGAGTGACTATGTAGTGCTATAGTCTTGGAAAAAAGACAGATCACAGGCAGTATAGAGACTTTTTAGCAAGAAAAGTACAGCCTAAGCATGCCAGTACAGCCAAGCAGGGGTGCAATACTGTTGAGTGCTATACACATACAGCTAAAGGAGTACAAGCCTTTATTTTGTAAAGAAGTGACGAGGGCAGCCAAAAAGTTAGTAGTCCTCCACCTGTTGAAGTTCTACAGTTCCAGGATATCGCATGCCTCCAGCCCCCATCCAAGTTCCTCGTTACCTAATTTAAAAAAAAACAGACTGCCAAAACAGATATCGCAAAATGCTTTTTAATGGTATAATAAAAACAGAGGAGCAAATAGGAAAAATTCATTGTTAGGTTTAGATACAGTGCCTTCAACCGTGGGCACGAGAGCCAGAATGGAGATTTGTGTATGTAAACACACAAATCCCCATTCTGTCAGGAGAGGAGAGACAGATCATCTGTTCCTAGTAATTAGATACAGTGATATTTCTCCTCCTCCAGTCGGTACACTGCTCCCACAGTTAGAAACACACACGAGGGAATACATTTAACCCCTTGATCGCCCCCTAGTGTTAACCCCTTCCCTGCCAGTGACATTTACACAGTAATCAGTGCATTTTAATAGCACTGATTGTATAAATGTCAGTGGTCCCAAAAAAGTGTCAAAAGTGTCTGATCTGTCCACCACAATGTCACAGTCCCGCTAAAAAATCGCCGCCATTACTAGTAAAAAAAAAAAATGCCATAAATCTATCCCCTATTTTGTAGACGCTATAACTTTTGTGCAAACCAATCAATATACGCTTACTGCAATTTTTTTTACCAAAAATATGTAGAAGAATACATATTGGCCTAAACTGATGAATAAGTTTATTTTTAAAAAACATTTGGGGGGATATTTATTATAGTAAAAAGTTAAAAATGTGTTTTTTTCAAAATTGTCGCTCTTTTTTTGTTTAAAGCGCAAAACATAAAAACCGCAGAGGTGATCAAATACCACCAAAAGAAAGAAAAGAAAAAGAATTTGTGGGGAAAAAAAGGACATCAATTTTGTTTGGGTACAGCGTTGCACAACCTCGAAATTGTCAGTTAAAGCGACGCAGTGCCGTATCGCAAAAAATGGCCTGGTCATTAAGGGGGCAAATCCTTACGGGGCTGAAGTGGTTAAATGCATCTGTTCTGTGAAGCCCTCAGAGGTTTGTTAGAGAACCTTAGTGAACAAACAGCACCATGAAGGCCAAGGGACACACCAGACAGGTCAGGGATAAAGTTGGGGAGAAGTTTAAAGCAGGGTTAGGTTATAAAAAAATATCCCAAGCTTTGAACATCTCACGGAGCACTGTTCAATCCATCATCCAAAAATGGAAAGAGTATGGCACAACTGCAAACCTACCAAAACATGGTCGTCCACCTAAACTGACAGGCCGGGCAAGGAGAGCATTAATCAGAGAAGCAACCAAGAGGCCCATGGTGGGAGAATGTGTCCACAGGACAACTATTAGTCGTGCACTCCACAAACCTTTATGGAAGAGTGACAAGAAAAAAGCCATTGTTGAAAGAAAGCCATGAGAAGTCCAGTTTGTGAGAAGCTATGTGGAGACACAGCAAACATGTGGAAGAAGGTGCTCTGTTCAGATGAGACCAAAATTAAACTTTTTGGCCTAAAAGCAAAACGCTATGTGTGGTGGAAAACTAACACTGCATATCACCCTGAACACACCATCCCCACCGTGAAACATGGTGGTGGCAGCATCATGTTGTGGGGATGCTTTTCTTCAGCAGGGACAGGGAAGCTGGTCAGGGTTGATGGGAAGATGGATGGAGCCAAATACAGGGCAGTCTTAGAAGAAAAAAAGATTTGAGACTGGGGCGGAGGTTCACCTTCCAGCAGGACAACGACCCTAAACATACAGCCAGAGCTACAATGTAACAGTTTAGATAAAAGTATATTCATGTGTTAGAATGGCCCAGTGAGGGTCCAGACCTAAATCCAATTGAGAATCTGTGGCAAGACTTGAAAATTGCTATTCACAGACGCTCTCCATCCAATCTGACAGAGCTTGAGCTATTTTGAAAAGAAGAATGGGCAAAAATGTCACTCTCTAGATGTGCAAAGCTGGTAGAGACATCCCTTTAAAAATACATACAGCTGTAATTGCAAGAAAAGGTGGTTCTACAAAGTATTGACTCAGGGGGGCTGAATACAAATGCACGCCACACTTTTCACATATTTATTTGTAAAAATTTGTCAAAACCATTTATAAATTTTCCTTCCACTTCACAATTATGTGCTATTTTGTGTTGGTCTATCACATAAAATCCCAATAAAATACATTTACATTTTTGGTTGTAACACATACCTCCCAACATTTTGAGATGGGAATGAGGGACACCTACTAACAAACGTATGTAGGCATAGGACACACCCCCTGCCACACCCCCTTAAAGGAGAATTAACAAAAAAAAAGGTTTATTAAATCCACAAGGACTTTTTTTTTACCACTACTATTCCTTTATGTTGTCTTTTAAAATGTACAAATGCAGCTATTTAGAAATTGGATGCAAGGTTTGGAACTGGGAAACTAGGAAAGAGGGACAAAGGGACATTGCCCCAAATCAGGGACAGTCCCTCGAAATCAGGGACAGTTGGGAGCTATGGTAACATGACAAAATGTGGAAAATTGCAAGGGGTATGAATACTTTTTCAAGGCACTGTATACTTTAACCACTTGCTGACCGCCGCACACCAATATACGTCGCACAATGGCAGCGGTGGGCAAATGGGCATACCCGTACCTTCCCTTTAATTGGAGGGGCTAGCGCGCGCCTGCCGCATACAGTGTGACCGTGCCCATGGCACCCGCTGACTTGATGTCCGCCGGTGTCCCTGCGGTCGTGTCACAGAGCCGCAGAACGGGGAAGTGCCTATGTAAACAAGGCATTTCTCCGTTCTGCCTTGTGACATGACAAAGATCACTGCTCCCTGTCATCAGGAGCAGTGATCACTGTCATGTGAGTCGAAGCCCACCCCCCCCCCCACAGTTAGAAATAGTGTCAAGTGTCCAGTGTGTCCGCCATAATGTCGCAGACACGATAAAAATCGTAGATCGCCGCCATTGCTAATAACCAAAAATTAATAATAAAAACGCCATATCCCCTATTTTGTAGACGCTATAACTTTTGCGCAAACCAATCAATATATGCTTAATGCGATCTTTTTTACCGAAAATATGTAGAAGAATATATATCGGCCTAAACTGAGGAAAAAAATAATTTTTTTATATATTTTTAGGGGATATTTATTATAGCAAAAAGTAAAAAATATTGCTTTTTTTGCAAAATTGTCGCTCTTTTTTTGTTTATAGCACAAAAAATAAAAACTGCAGAGGTGATCAAATACCACCAAAAGAAAGCTCTATTTGTGGGAAAAAAAGCATATCAAATTTGTTTGGGTGCAACGTCGCATGACCACGTATTTGTCAGTTAAAGCGACGCAGTACCGATTCGCAAAAAGTGCTCTGGTCAGGAAGGGGGGTAAAATCTTCCGGGGCTGAAGCGGTTAAGATAATATACTGATGTCATGTAGAACAGCTGCCTTGACCACCAACAGTGTCACCTTATCACCATACACAGGAAGTGGTGATCAGACAGAACAAGCAGGCACAAGCTGCTCAGTGTTATCTTTAGTTATATGGCAGTTAAAGGAATGTGGTTATTTGTTCTATTTAATCCTTGTTTTTTGTCCAGTGGTGAAAAGCTTTTTATGTGTTTGCCATCTGTATGCTTTGGTGTTTTTACTGTTATCCTCTAATAAACATGAGTTCCTCTTCAAGTCATTGCATCATCTAGTTGACAAGCATTTGGATGGTTCCTACATTCTCATTAGGATGTCATAGATTTCTTTACACTTTAGAGGTTGATGAAAACAAGAGAAGGAAAACGTATTCTTCAGCACAAATATTTTGTAAAGTACACCTTAAAAGGAATAATACTGAAAAAAGATTGCATCTCCAATGGCTACATAGGGCATATCAGCCATAGGAAAGTGAAATTACAGCAAGTACCACTTACATTGTAGAAGGTCATGTAGGAACCACATTAGTCAGTCTTACTATTATTTACTACCACACTTTATATCAGTGGTGGCCAACTCAGTAAATGCAGCCGGCCACAAGTGTGGCCCCCGATCTTCTACAGGGCCTTGCGATAGTATTGGTATTGTACCCTTGCCGATGCACCCCCAGGGATGGCTCCTTTGCAGCCTGAGTATTACAATGTAAACACTATTTTATTTTTAAAGGAGCAAGGCAGAGTAATAAGCAAAAAATAAAAAATACTTCAGCTGCTGCAGCTGAAGTAGTATTTGTAATAAAAAAATAAAAAAAAAATATGCAATTTTCCTTGTGTTGCTTTTAGGGCTGTGGAAATTAATGATTAATTCCTCGATTAATAGTTAATTTTTTTTGATCGATCCAAATTTTTTTGATCGGGAGGCTGCCTGCCCTGGGGCCTCTTTGGGCCAAGCTGTGGGTGCAGCGCAGCGCTCCGCTCCCTCCTCCTCCTCCACTATATGTCATACACAGTCTGCGGAAACTCCCGCTGTGTGTCTCCGAGCTGAGTGTGAAAGCTTTGGCCGCGCTGTGAGAAAAGTCCTGCCCTTCTCCTAGATCAGCTCATGTGATAGACGCAGTGTTCTGTCTATCACACGAGCTGATCTAGGAGGAGGGCGGGACCAAAGTTTTCACACTCAGCTCCGAGACACACAGCGGACTGTGTAATCCAGGCACAGGCACTGACTACAGTGAGACTGCATTATGGGCCCGGTGAGACTGCATTATGGGCCCGGTGAGACTGCATTATGGGCCCGGTGAGACTGCATTATGCGCACGGTGAGGCTGCGATTATGGGCACGGTAAGTCTGAGATTATGGGCACGGTGAGACTGCATTATGGGCACGGTGAGACAGCATTATGGGCACGGTAAGGCTGCGATTATGGGCACGGTAAGGCTGCGATTATGGGCACGGTAAGGCTGCGATTATGGGCACGGTAAGGCTGAGATTTTGGGCACGGTGAGGCTGAGTTTATGACGTGTGACGTCCTAGCCATGCCCCGCTATGTCCAGCTTCAGCCGTTGCCATAACAACAGTGCTAAATCAGCTAAAAGTAGTTGGATCTGTATGTGCATTATAATTAATCTAAATTAGTCGATTTATCGATTAAAAAAAAATTGATTAATCGAACACGAAAATTTTAATCAGTGACAGCCCTAGTTGCTTTTGCCTGTTAATTGGTGTATTTTGTTGTTATTAGAGGTAGGTAATAAATTAGTAAAAAAAAAAAAAATGACTGAAGGGGTCAAAATAGCAACTCATAAAAAGCCTTCATTTTATTTGTGAATAACGTTGCCATGCTTTGCTCCAGAAATGTAATTTTAGTGTATTATAAGAATATTACAGAGTAAATTAGTCACTTAATCCATCACACACTTTATTATGAATGCTAACTGCAACATTAAAGAGGCCTTAAACCCAAAAGCAAACATTTATTATATTGATGCTCACCATTTCTTATATTTGGTGGCTGCATTCATTTTCTTTTTTAGCTTTATTTCTTTTATTTTCACTTGATGATCCTGCCAGTAAGTCTGTTGTTTTTCAACAGAACAAGCTGTCCTGCAGATGTAGAATTTAGAGGGCTGAGACAAATCATTTACCATGATCAGCTTTTATTTATTTATGTAAATGCCACAGGAAATCCCAAAATAAAACAGTTTGCTGTAACTGCTTATAAAGTATGGAGTTTGGCTTCAGTTTGTTAGTGTATCAAAATCTGCTAGTATGTCTAACACTCCCCACCCCCAGACGGACAATGCTGCTGTCCAGAAGTGTCTCTATTGCTCCTTCATCCCGAGTGTAGTCATTCTAATACAGGAGGTGTGTTACTGGCCAGATCACCAGGGTAAAACTGAGGGAAAAAGCCAACTAAAAGAAAACAAATGCAATCACCACATCTAAGGATTGGTAAGCTGCAATGTAATACTTACATATATATATATATATATATATATATATATATATATATATATATATATATATATATATATATATATATATTTGGTTTTGGGTTTAAAACAGCTTTAGATTTTCTGCTATATTGATTTTGAACATCACAACCTAGGCAGATCCTGTACTGTATGAAGTGACCATAGCCTGTGCAGTTATTTCGGAATCTCCTCTGGCACACCCACAAAACACACATTTGGTGACTTCAGGGTGGTGGGGGCCCCTGGGCTTGAGTCACTTTCGGGCCCTACCTTCTATACATTACTTTAAACCTTTAGACCCCTTTCACACTGGGGCGGTTTGCAGGTGTTATTGCGCTAAAAATACCGCCTGCAAACCGCCCCAAAACAGCCTCCGCTGTTTGTTCAGTGTGAAAGCCCGAGGGCTTTCACACTGAAGCGGTGCGCTGGCAGGAGAAGAAAAAATCTCCTGTCAGCCGCATCTTTGGAGTGGTGAAGGAGCGGTGTATTCACCGCTCCTAAACTGCTCCTGCCCATTGAAATCAATGGGACAGCGCGGCTATACCGTGGCTATACCGCGGCTATAGCCGCGCTATACGAGTGGATTTAACCTTTTTTCGGCCGCCAGCGGGGGGTTGAAACCGCACCGCTAGCGGCCGAATACCGCGGTAAAACAGCGCTAAAAATAGAGCTGTTTTACCGCCGATGCCCCCTACCGCCCCAGTGTGAAAGGGGCCTTAGTTTTCTTTTAAGCGCGCCACTCTGATACCGTTTGTCCACCATTACATCACTGTCTAATGCAGACATGTTTTCTCAAAGGTAGTAAACGAGGCACTACGTAACTGCCAATAACCAATCAGCAAACCTCAAGATAACAGTTTAAGGAATTTTAAGGAAAAAAACTATTTAAGGAAAAAATCTTACATTTAAATGCTCATCAATGCAGCCTTGCACAGCGTCCATCTGCATGCTTGTCCAGTGACATTGCAGCCTTATCGGTGTCATTTGCAACCTTATCAGTGTCATTTGCAGCCTTGTAGCCTCCATCTGCAGCCTTATCAGTTACTATCTGCAGCCTTGTCCATGTCATTTGCAGCCTTGCCCAGGCTGCAGTTAAACTGCAGTGACTTGTCAGTGTCACTGCAGTTTAAATATGGTGCCGCCGAGATACACAGAGCTGGTCCTGTGTATCTCGGCTCCTGTCGGCTTTTCTCGGCTCCTTTCGCAGTCCTGCCCAGTTCCGCCCTATGATGGACATAACACAGGTCCAATGGCGGGATGATATACATACATAGCCGAGTGTACTCGGCTAGCTCCGCTCACAGTCACGCCCAGTCCCTGTGTTATGTCCATCATAGGGCGGGACTAGGCATGTGACTGTGAGCGGAACTAGCAGAGTATAGCTGAGTACACTCAGCTGGGGCCCGTGGGGCCCATGGGCTTGAGCCCAGTCAAGTCCAATGGTAAGTCCGGCCCTGTGCCCATTAATAAAGATAGAGGGTATACATGTGTGATTCGGTTCATAACTAATAGATTTTCGTACAAATTTGTTAATGTTCGTACATTTGGATCAATTTCAACATCCGAATAGCTGAAAGAACTAAAATACGAAAATTACGAAATTACGAAGAAGCAAATTAACGAACATGTGAAAATACGAACTTACAAACGGACAAACTTACGAACATACGAAACTTCGAAACAGTAAGAGAAAGAAAATGACATCTATAACGAATGATTTACATTCTGTATTTTCAATCCTTTGTCTGTTCGTAATTTCGTATGTTCGTATTCTCATTTGTGTGTTCGTAATTTCGTTTCTTCGTCTGTTCATAATTTCGTTTGTTCGTGTTCTCGAATCATTCTTTTGAATGGACAGTGTAAGTGTATCTTAATATGTATGTTCGTAGTTTCATATGTTCGTAATTTCGTGTTCTGGAATCGTTCTTTCGAATGGGCAGTGTATTCTTTATTTCCTACAAAAGTACGAATCAACGAAAAAGGCAATCTCACAAAAGTAACAATTACTAAATTACAAGTAGTGTACCGAATAAACGAAAATTATTATTTAACAAAATTACGAATTTTGAATCAAAGAAAATTAGACTAACGGAATTATGAATCATTTCATAACAACGAAAATATATCTGTTACGAAAATACAAAAGAGTCTGAATATGAAACCATGCGTTTTACGAAATTACGAATCATTAGACTAATAAAATTACGAATCATTTCGTATCAATGAAAATATATCTGTTACGAAAATACGAACGAGACCGAATATAAAAACTCGCATCTTACCAAATTACGAATCATTACGAATCAACGGAAATGTAAAGAAACTAAACGAAACACATTTTTTTGTTGTGCACATGTCTAATAGAGGGTGTATGTTCCCATCTCAGTGCTGCAATGCAGTGCATTTTGAAAACTACGTAAAAGTAAAATTCAGGATTTATTTGTGTTGGAAAGCCTATAGAAGTCAATGGCAGCAAAAGAAGAAGCATATAAGCAGTTTGATGCAGTGGCAACCCACAATGCAGGGCGCAGGGGGCCCCTCCTATCCATGCGTCCGGCAACCTAATCTAGCTAATCTACATGCAGGGCGCCGGACGCATGGATTCCACTGGGAGTTTTTTTTTTTTTAAGCCCATGATTAGAGCCAGAGGCTCTAATAGGCTCCAAAAAAGGGTGGGCTCAGGGTGCAGTACCCAGTTGTGTTATTGTTACACTGATTCTCCTCCCAGCCAATTAGGAAGCAGGTCTTGAGACCCGTTTTCTGATTGGCCGAAATGAGAAGCGATGCTATTGGTCTAGGAGGAGGAGGGGGAGGAGGAAGGAGACGCATGGCTGCCGTGATGTTGAGGAGGAGACGCAGGAGAAGCCGTCGCCCGGAGGGAAGCCCTGCCTGCGCCATAGATGGGGTAAGTGGGTGCATTATTTGCACCCACCCCCCCACTGTCTTCATGAGTTGATCAATGACTATGAACCCTATCCATTGCAATTTCTAAATTAATTCAAAAACACATGTCAGTGTATGAAGGGAAAGCACCTATCTAACAAAACAAAAAAAAAATCACCTCTGTGCAGATGCATAATCTCTTAATAGGCCCCTATTCTTTTGTAAAATATAGATTTGAATCTTATGACTTATAAAGCATTTACAGACAATCAAGTATTTTGCTCTAAAATACCTTGCACTGGGTCTTAAGTAGAGAACTTGACTGAAGTTTCTGAAGGCCCCTTTTGATATCAATGAGAACTAAGTATTAATGTTTTAACTAGGCTGAAATTGATGTTAATACAACTTGTGTGATGTCATTGTACTTCTATTACCATAATGATGAAAATGACCTGTTGGCTTGCTTTCAGTCTGATCATGATCAATTAGAATTGTATGTCTCCTGAGCTTGTACTTCTCTTGTCATCCACACATCTATTATTCCATATTCATTCCATAAAGGAAATGTGTTTTTTTTATATTCGAGTCCATGTTACGTTGCATGTTTTAAAATAAATCTTCTAAACAATCCATTTACTACAATTTCCTTCATAATGGAAACCATCGTCTGGATTCCATAATCTGATCATCCCACAAATAGCAGTATTCTATTGTCAGGGTGATGCACATAGTGCAGGAGCTCATATGAAATGGTAATACAGTAATTGTCTCTATGTATAGAAAACTGGAAAATGAGCATTCCATCAAGAATTCAACTGAAAGACTAGTATATCAGACTTATATTTGAAACATTTTTATTTTCTGGTGAATATCATATAAAATAAAAACCTAAATTTATAGAAAATCTTTATCTAATGGACCTGGGTGGAAATTGAGTAGGTGTAAGTGACTTACCGCTGTGGCTCCATTTTTATAATCTACCATTCCGTGCAATCCTCCGCCATTTTTAATCCTTTCCATAAGATTGGTAAGTGCTATTTCGATAGACACTAGGAATCATAGGAGCATTAAAAACAGTAATCATTTTGAAATAAAACAATTTTTTTTTTTTTGTGCCTTCGTATAGACGCAAGGCAGAATCATTAAAAGAGAAGTATGGGTGTTGCTTGCATTTTGGAATAATACTTACCTAGGCAGATGAAGCATCGGTCTGATGCTGTATTGGTCCCCTGCCAGCTCTAAGGCTGAGAACCGAGCGATCAAACATCGTCGATCGCTCGGTTCTCAGAGCTCCCTAAGCAGAGAGTTGTTGGCTGTCAGTCACAGCTCTCTGCTCTGCCCCCTCCAGTGCTCACTGGAGTGCTGGGCTGCGGAGGGGTGGGAGCGGCCAGCTCAGGCTCTCAGTGGCTCGCTGGGAGGCTGAGCCGGGTGCCAGTCCAGGCATGTGGGTGGTCCCCGACCATATAGTCCTGATCTTTCCCAAGCCTGGACCGGCTCTGTGACGTCAGCCGACAGCAGGCTTCATTCCACTCTGCTGAAAACGGATCAGAGGAGTGCAGAATGAACTGCACTCTTGTGATACACAAACGAGCTTTGGCTGTACTTCTCCTTTAAAGTGGTTGTAAACCCTGTTACACCACTTTTACCTACAGGTAAGTCTATAATAAGGCTTACCTGTAGGTTCCGTGAATATCTCCTAAACTTGCGCAGTTTAGGAGATATTCAGTATATGCGCTGCGGCCAACGTCATCGGCGCATGCTCACTGAAGAAACGGGCTGCTAGTGCAGTTTCTTCAGGACTCGTGCCATGACCGGTGGCTCCCGCGCGCCTGCACGGGATCGCGGCTCCGGCCAATCACAGCGCCGGAACCGTGAACCCGGACGTAACTCCGGTGGAAGATGTCCTCCATGTACTCGGAGTGCTGACACCGATTCAGGGCATATTTCTAAGGTAAGTATTTCATAACATGTTAGTATGCGATGCATACTAGCTCATTATGCCTTTGTCTTGCAGGGCTTGTTTTTGTTTTTTTTTCTGAGGTTTACAACCTCTTTAATGAACTAGGTATACATCATACGGATTTTGGCATAATGGTCCAGAAAGAAAGCTCATTTCCCTTGTACCTGCAATCTAAACCACAGTTCCACATTGCCTCATTGATCTATCCAAGTAAAAGTCATTTGGCTATATTTGGAATTTTCAGGAAGAATAGCACTGTTCTCTTTTATTAGTGCGAAAAAAAGGGGCACAGTGGAGTTGATTTACTAAAGGCGAATACCCAATCAGGTGCAAGGAAGATACAATAATGCTGTGTACACACGAGCGGACTCCTCGTCGGGCTGAACTCTGAAGGACTTTTCAACGGAGTTCCGACGAAACGGACTTGCCGACACACGATCCCACCAAAGTCCGATCGTTTCGAACGTGATGACGTACGACCGGACTAGAAAAGGAAGTTCAATAGCTAGTAGTCAATAGCTGCCCTTGCATCGTTTTCGGTCCATCGGACTATTTTCTTTTAGTAAATTCACAGCAATATCACTTGCTGATTGTACGTGCAGCTAGAAACAAATACTGCCCGAGATGGAAAGATGTCATCAAATTGTACTGTAGATGCAGCAGAGTTCAGATACAGCACTGAGCATTACGTCCTTAAGCCTCGTACACTTGATAAGAATATCGGACGAACGATCGTCCATTTTTTTTGCATGCTGTTTTCATATAGAAAACCAATAGGTTACTAAAGTTAAAAAAAATCTCGTACAACAGATTACAACTTCGGAAGTGATATAATCTATTGTATTGTATTGTAATGTATTCTTTCAGTTACGAGCATGCGTGGTCTTGGTCTTCTGATTTTTTACAGACAAATCCTGTACTGATTATACAAAAATCGTACATTCTGTTACTGTACGAGAAACATTTTCGTGTTTGTCCCTTCAGATATTTTCCCATGAACTGTTGTGATCGGCTCTCAAAAGATGTGTACTAATGATCAGATTATGGAACGATCGGTCCGAAAGCAGTATTTTCTTATAGGCATTAAAAGGTATTTTTTTTAATGCAAGCAGTGTAATTACCTGTATCCAGGGCTGGGCTGAGGGGTAGGCAGAGGAGGCATACACTTTGGGCATTTCAGCTGGAGGGGGGTGGAAAAAGTCCACAACCCACTACTCACGTAGTTCACAGATCATTGGGGCCCACTTCGGGCTTTTTGCTTTGGGTGCTATATGGCCTTGTCCTGCCACTGTCTGTATCCTACCTGGTATCTGCCTCATGCAGTCCTTGTACAGCAAAGCTCAGACTGGGAGAGGAGGTTTGAGATGTACGGGTCATGCAATGCACATGCACTTGTAAACATCTGTGGACAATAGTTTATACTTCTCTGTTTGACTTTCTTCATTAGCATGTTGTATTGTGTACATATACTGAGACAGATTAAAAGATTTTATTATGTAGAGGTGTGCAATTACAATTTATTGTTGTTCATAAAAAGAACACCTTGTGATCCTGCCATGAACCACCTTGTCTAGCTGCTTCCTGTTCTGGGGTGACAACTGTCCCCAAATTTTTCACCTGTGTTATCACTCTGTCACATGGCGGAGACTACAATTGGCCATGCTAACATACATTGTGCAGGCATTGTCCAATGTTGTCACTATCATAAAGCCGATGTAGAAAAGTGATATGCAGCAATCCTGGTGCCAGTACACAGGGCTGCTGTTAGAAGTCATGGGGCCCCATACAGCCTACATGACAGGGCCCCACCCCCTGGCCGAAAAATAACTGAGGACATAGAATTATCAGTCCGTTTCTCTACAGCCTCAGCTGCACAGATGAATGAATAGGAAGTGCTCTGAGGCTTCCTGCTCATTCACAAACTGAAGCATAGTAGACACAGTTTACTATGCTTCAGTGATGAATGGACACAGGGGTGATTGGTACCAATCGCTCACTGTGTTCATTCAGGAAAGGAAGGGGCCAGTAAATGACACAGTTAACGGCCCCTTCCCCTGCTCTCCATCCTGAAACATCCCCCTGTGTGCCCGCAGCAGCTGCCGGTGGGAGAGGAGGGAAGCCGGAAGCTTTGAGGAGGAAAGCGGCACACAGGGGGACCTGGACAGCAGATGGAAGGTGCGCATGTGCTAGAAACAATGCCCCTGCAAGGGGGGGGGGGGAGAAGCTGGCAGTGCTGCAGGGGGAGGCAGAAGAGGATGGGTGTCTGCAATAAGACAGTACAGCTGGCCCTCCTGCTCAGCAGGTTACTGGGCCCCCCTTTTGAACTGATGGGACCCGGGCCCAAAACAGGAAGTATGGCTGTACTGCCTTATCAGCGGCCCTGCCAGTACATGTAGACAGGAAATGGCTAAAAGAGACCCGGTTGTCACATTAATTATTTCAACTTGAATATTCAAATAAGATTTTATAAAACATATTAATGTATGTTATTTACCTGTAAAAGCCTCCCTTGTGTAGCTATCCAAAAGCCCTGAGACTGCCACCATTTGGATGTAGTGTGGTGTATTTATTTGGTGATGTTACACTCAGTTTATACAAGTGGTGACTATTGCATTCCATATTGCAGGAGAAACAAAAGTGCGCTTGGATTAATTTGAAATCAAATATTTTGGATGTCAGCAGCCCCAGTGGACTCAGAGCTAGGGCAGGTTTTGGTAGAGAATTGACTATTCAAAGTTCAAAGGAACATTTCAAGTGTAAAAAAATAATTTATAAAAAAAAAAAAATTCATAAATTGGAGTGACAGGAAAGGCGCTTTACAGGCGCTTTGCGGGCGCTTTGCGGGCGCTATTTTTAGCGCTATAGCGTCTGTAAAGCGCCTCAGTGTGAAAGGGGTCTTAGAGATATTCACCCTCTCTATTTGTCCTGTTTACTGTTCTTATCAAAAGTGAACGTAAAATCAAATCCCAAATGTTGTGTTGTCAGCAGACAAGAATAGAGAATAAATCTTCCAATGGAGACACTAGTTCTGGGGACCCCTTGTGACAATGAAGGATTTCCTCACCTTGTAGGGGAATTTCCGTGTGCATCTTGTTTTGGCTATGGGACAAGAAGTGAAGGGAAATCTCCTTAATGGAACACAGATGGCAAAAAAAAAAAACCTGACAGGGACCTTCCCTCCCTTATTCCATCCAAAAATCTGTCAGGGACCCTCCGTCCCTTATTCCATCCAAAATGCCTTTAGTTCTACTTAAAGTGGAAGCAAACCCTTACATATGTCCACTGAAGTGACCAACCTCAGGTGATACACAGAGATGAAACAAATCATCCTCCATAAGTTATACCTGTTTTTTATCTGCAGCCCCCTCTCCTCATCATCTATTTAAAGTGCAGAACTTCACAGCATTTCTGAGTTTCACAAAGCAGAGGGCAGAGATATGATGTCACACACTGCACAGCAATGAACAGGGAGCCAAGTTTATTCTAAGACCTGAGAGGAGGGAAAGGACACCCCCCGCCCCTACATAGTCTCAAAGGGAAAAACGCACAACTGATGCTGCCCATCACCAGCTGTGTGCTGGACAGGGAGTAAGACCATCCACCAAGATTGCTTGGTGCTGGCATAAATGCAGAGCAGAAATAAATTACACTAGGTGCTTTGGATTGAGGCTTATATACACTATAGAAGGATATGCTTTGTTCATTTTTTAATTTCATAGGCTTTCAACCACTTTAGTGCTTCCTGTATCCTGCTTCTATTTCAGAGATATTATTGGTTTGTTAGAGAAGAGTGGACATAGGACTGCAGTGAAACTATCTGCCTGTGTTCTTCATGTAGCGAGGATGATTTGTCTGCTATGTTGTGAGGAAAATTTGAACTTGCTAGATCAGTTGATGATTGTTATGCTCTTTCTGGATAAGTCATACATGGACACTACTGGTCTGTAACCGATAACTGCCTGCACTCAGTGAAAAGGGAAGAATAGATTTAGGCCAGCCTTACAATCATAATTTATTTTCATTCAATCAGTGAGTTGAATAGAAAAAAATGATCTGATTTCCCTATCCACAAGGAAAGAAGAAAATCTCCTTTATTAAAGGGCACTCTTCTGTACAACTAGCCTGCCCATACATGGATTGAAATTTGTCCTTTTCCTGTTGAACCAGCTGAATTCCAATCCATGTATGGCCTCCCTTACAGAGATTTTCTAACTTGTCAATAAATGTCTGAGATAACAGGCTCTTTAGATCTAGAGAAGAGCTTGTCATTGCTCTCTTATAAACTCTTACATTTCTAATTATAACAAGTGGTGCTCAGATCTGACACATCTTATCAGTGTGACAAGTATGGTTGTGAGTCCCTTCTCTGCCTGTTGGACTTTTGCCACCTGCTCACACTGAACACATTTTAGATAAATTAGACTGCCAATTGCGGGAAGGGGCTTCTTGTCCACATCAGCACCTAACCTCACAAATGTTCTTTTGGCTGAATGTTAACAAATTCCTGCAGACATTTGGCAAAATCTTGTGAAAGGTCTTTCCAGAGTAGTGGAGGATATTATCTGCAAAGGGGGACCTTCTCCGTGTTAATGGCCATGTTGTAAATTGAGTTACAGTTCAGTGAGTAAAATAAGTATTTGATCCCCTACCAACCAACAATAATTCTGGCTCCCACAGACTGGCTACAGTATGTGTTCATGTGGTACACAGATTAGTCCTGTCAGTTTAAGAAGATGCTCCTAACAACAACTCGTTATGTGTCATATTAAAGACACCTGTCCAGAGAATCTCTTTTAAACCCACCACCACAAGCAAGACCAAAGAGCTGTCAAAGGATGTCAGGGACAAGATTGTAGAACTGCATAAGGCTGGAATAAGCTACAAGACCATCAGCAAAAAGCTTGGTTATTCGAAAATGGAAGAAATACAAAATAATCATCAATCCCCCTCATTCTGGAGCTCCATGCAAGATTTCGCCTCATGGCATAAGGATAATCATGAGAAAAGCAAGGGCTCAGCCCAGAACTACACGCGAGGAACTTGTGAATGATCTCAAGGCAGTTGGGACCACAGTCACCAAACAAACCATTGGTAACACAATACGCCGCCATGGATTGAAATCCTGCAGCACCCGCAAGGTCTCCCTCCTCAAGAAGGCACGTATACAAGCCCATCTGAAGTTTGCCAATGAACATCTAAATGATTCAGAGAAGGATTGGGAGAAAGTGCTGTGGTGAGATGAGACCAAAATTAAGCTCTTTGGCATTAACATCCCTACAGTCAAACATGGAGGTAGAAACATTTTGTTTTGGGGCTTTTTCTCTGCTAAAGGTACAGGCCGACTTTACCCCATTGAGGGGCCAATGGACGGTGCCATGTATTGTAAAATCTTGGATGAGAACCTTCTTCTCTCAGCCAGAACACTCAACATGGGTTGTGGATGGGTCTTCCAGCATGACAATGACCCAAAAAATACTGCCAAGGCAACAATGAGTGGCTCAAGAAGAAGCACATTAAGGTCATGCGTGGCCTAGCCAATCTCCAGACCTTAATCCTATAGAAAATTTATGGAGGGAGCTGAAACTTCGAGTTGCCAAGCGACAGCCAAAAAAACGTAGGATTTAGAGAAGATCTGTACAGAAGACTGGACCAAAATCCCTCCTGAGATGTGTGCAAACCTGGCAACCAACTACAAGAAATGTCTTACCGCTGTGCTTGCCAGCAAGGGTTTCTCCACCAAGTACTAAGTCCTGTTTTGCTTGCGGATCAAATATTTATTTCGCTCACTGAACTGCAACTCAATTTATAGCATTGGGATCATGTGTTTTTTCTGGATTTTTGGTTGATATTCTAAAATACACCTATGATAACACTTATAGACCCTTTGTTTCTTTGTAAGTGGGCAAACTTACAAAATCTGCAGTGGATCAAATAATTATTTTACCCACTGTATTTATAATCATATAAGAGGCTTGTTAGTTACCTTGTGAAATAAAGTAAATAAAGAAAAAAAGATTTTTGAAAAAATACTCATATTAGAAAATAAATAAAACCAAAAGAACCCTCACCCTATTCACATACGTTCAATACATGTAAATGCATATACACCAATGGTGACCAGTCCATAAGGGGCGCAGGGGCGACACCCAACCAGCCCACACAGTGTGTGCAGGTGTGCAATGTACGGGGCACCGGACCAACAGGTCTCCCCCAGGTCTGTCACCCCTCACAAGCACGTGACCAGAGCCCCAGGCCCCAATTGGCCTGTTTCATGTTGTCCTCGGGACGCAGAGCACTGCAGAGCACTGCAGAGCACTGCAGAGCACCGAACCCTCCCACCCTGCGATACCAGCCATTCAACACTCGCCATCAGCTTTCGGCTTCCCGCCCCAGCCAATCAGGACTGGGTCAACACAGAAGCCTAGGGTGAGTGCAGACATGGAGGGACCCGCCCACGCCCCCCCAAAATCCTCCAGCACCAACCGCAACTGGTAAACACCATTTCATCCATGAGAGGATTTCTTCTTGAGCCTTCATTTATAGTTTAACTCTAACTAGTAAGCTGTAAAAGTTTTCAAAACATCCCTATGGACAATCTTGGATACAGTGTTTTGCTACCATTTTGGGGAAGCTTTTTTGAGACTTGACCTATTTGGTATCAATTTACTCAACACAGTCTCATCTTTTAAACAACTGAACAAATATCATGAGATATAAAAATTTGCAACTACTCCCTTTTTATTCTACAGTCCCTCCGCTTTCAGAAAATATATATTCTTTAAGATGTAATTTATGTAAACACTGCAAAAAAAGCTCAAAGTACACTATGTGCTCATTGAAAATACATTATACCTTGCCTCTATTTGACTTTGTTCCTAGCTGTTGTCCCAACTGTTCACTGATGTTATCAAACCTTTTTTTTTTTTTTCCTCTTAAAAAGTCAGTGCTGATCATTAACATTCCAATTGCACAACTCAGCTTTGTCATCACACTATCACCTCCACCAGTAGAGTCATGCAATGTGCTGAGAAAGCCTTTTTAGGGGTGGAGGGAATCTATGGGGAAAATATATCTAGAGAAGGTCGGAGGCTGTAAGCAGACAGGACAGTCTTTTCTATGTGTCTTGTTATGGCTGCAGTTGTTATTTTATTGCTATTCAACTGTATCTAAATGTCACTGGAAATGTATTATATATTTGTATTGTCTGTATTTCTGATTTTTTTTGTGTCAAAAAAACCTTGAGAACTCAAATTCCCCAATCCAGAGACAGGAACCAACCAAAAACAACACACTGCCACCACCTACAAAATACGGTTATGTGAGAAGCCTCGCTTTGGATATATTTAGGGCTTGTTGACGCCTGTGCAGCCCTTGCTATCCCTCTTTTCAGAGGGCAGCTGAGAGGCAATATGCTGCTTGCTCATTGCCTGTTTTAACCTTGTAATCCCACACCAGTGTGCTGCAACTGTGAGTATTGCAATTGGTTTGCAACAGGGTTGTGACAGTACTGCCTGTTGAATGCAACAGGAGTATAATTTTTGCTGTGGCCACAAAGAAAAACATCACAGCATGTGTATAACCCCCTCTGGTTACTGTGTTGGGTAAGGGGGTTTGTGGCAATAAAACCGTGGAGCAACCACCTTAACTCTGCATTCCAGCATGTTGGCACGCAGGCTTTCGCAGACCATACACTACTCTCGCTAGCAGTTACAGGTTAGTTAAACCAGGTAATGTAATTTATAGAGTTAATGAAACAGCCTCATCCCATTTGTGTGTTCTATACAGCTTTAAATCATTTTTGTATATAATATTCCTAGGAGGGCACTGCATAAAAAAAGTTACAAAAAGCAAAAGTTTCAAAATATGTCATACATACTTTTGTAAACAGTATTGGAAATAAAAGGCATGAACAGACTTTAACCATTTGCCTTCCAGCCACATACCTGTATGTTGCTTGATTGGAAAGGTGATATATTTTTTTTCAGGCGAAGATTCCGAAGCTAATGAAAGTATTCCAAGTGGCTAAGAAGCCGCTGGATTACTTTTACAGGTGGGTTACCCCCTTCCTGGATATTTTATATTTTCTTGCATATTTGTCACACTTAAATGATTGAGATCATCAAACAAATTTTTAAAATCCACAAAGATAACCTGCAAAAAATAAAAAGTAAACAAATTGCCCCTAACAATTCATGTTAAAAGCAGAGGGTTTTGTTTACCTCACCGGGCCCGAGTGGTTAGCAGGTAAAAGCAGCGTCAGCTCGGTTCATCCAAGCAATGCCTCGAACATGTTTCGGCCCATCCCTGGGACTTAATCATGGGGTGGGGCAAAACATGCTGAGGACATGGGTTGGATGAATTGAGCTGCTTTTACCTGCTAACCATTCGGGCTGAGTATGGTGTGCGGTGTCTGGGCTATCTATTCCTATTTCTACAGTGTGCTTTCGGTCTAGATGAACCTTTCCCCAGCCTGCACCCTCACTAGTCAGCGGTAGGGATGAGCTTCGTGTTCGAATCGAACCCATGTTCGATTCAAACATCGGCTGTTCGATCGTTCGTCAAATTGCGAACGATATGGGCCGTTCGCGCCAAATTCGTGTGGCACGTCACGGCCCATAATTCACTGCGGCATCGCAGTGCATTGCTGGCTGATGATTGGCCAAGCATGCACTATGACCCGCATGCTTGGCCAATCACAGCGCCGTCGGTAGAGAGAGCTGTAATTGGCCAAAGCCAGGGTGGCTTTGGCCAATTATGGCTCAGGGGGTTTAGAACACGCCCCACACTATATAACCTGTGTAGTGTGTTCCGGCTTAGAGAGAGGGAGAGACAGTGTCATTTCATTTTAGTTAGCTAGATTAGGCAGGACAGTCAGTGAGTTAGCTGCACTTAGGGTCCTTTCACACTGGGGCGGTTTGCAGGCGCTATTGCACTAATAATAGCACCTGCAAACCGACCCGAAAGTGCCGCTGCTTTAACTCCAGGGGGCTTTGACACCGAGGGCTTTCACACTGGAGCGGTGCGCTAGCAGGACGGGAAAAAAAGTCCTGCTAGCAGCATCTTCGGAGCGGTGAAGGAGCGGAGTGTATACCGCTCCTGCCCATTGAAATCAATGGGACGGCGTGGCTATACCGCCGGCAAAGTGGTTGCGGTGGTTTTAACCCTTGCGGTGGTTTTAACCCTTTCTCGCCCGCTAGCAGGGGGGTAAAACTGCCCCGCTAGCGGCCGCATACCGACGGTATATATATATATATCCCAGCTTAGTGCAGCTACAGGCCATTAGTATGTCTGGAAGGCCAACAAGGAGAGGCAGATAGTCACAAGCCAATAAAAGAGGGCAAGCAGGCTCTGTGTCTAGAGGCAACAGTGCTGGTCGTAGAGACGGTGCATCCTCATCAGCACGTGGCCGTGGGACACGCTTGGCCTGTTTTTCGGCAGCTGGCCGTGTTGAGCCACAACATGTGGAAGACTTGGTCGAGTGGATGACCAAGCCATCCTCATCCCCTCATCCTCTCTCACCCATGCTCAGGGTACTTTGTCTGGCAAAGCAGCAGCCTCTTCCCTCGGCTCAATGTCATCAGTGACTCCTTCCCTAGCCCCACCATGTCCTCCTGAGGAGTCCCTCGAACTGTTTGACCACAGTGCTGGGTACATGCTCCAGGAGGATGCCCAGCGTTTGGAAGGCTCTGATGATGATACTGAGCTAGATGAAGGCAGTAACGTGAGCACTGACAGAGGGGGTGCCCAAGAAGGACAGCAATCTGGCAGTCATGCTCCCCCTGCTGCAGCATACTGCCAGGTTTGCTCCAGTGATGGAGGGGATGATGAGGTCACTGACTCAACGTGGGTGCCTGATAGGAGAGAGAGGAGGAGGAGGAGGCGGCACATCACCAACGAGGCAGGATGCCCTCCAGGGGCCAGTCTAAGGGCAGCACACTGACTGCATCACACCCCAAAGCTCCGCATGTGCAGGGTGCTGCAGTCTCTGCGCGTTATTCAAAAAGTTCTTCGGTGTGGGCCTTTCTAGAGACGAGTGCATTAGATCGCACCGCTGCTATTTGCAACAAATGTCTCAAGCGTATCTCGCGTGGCCAAAACATCTCCCACTTGGGCACCACATGCTTGACCAGACATATGTTGACCTGCCATGCAGTTCGTTGGCAAGCGTATCTAAAAGACCTACACCAAAAAACAAAGAGGACCTCTCCTTGCTCCTCATCAGCTGAGATCTCCAACCCCACTATACCTTCAGTCCTCTCTGAGACCTGCACTGAGAGGAATGAAGGTGTAGAATTAGGTGTGTCACAGCCAAGTACTTGTGGGCAATCTGCTTTCGGTACACTGACGTCAGATTGTACCAGGCAAATTTCCCTGCCCCAGATGCTGCACCACCGAAAGAAGTTTGCTCCCAGCCATCCACATGCCCAGCGGTTGAATGCTAGCTTGGCAAAATTGCTAGCACTTCAACTGCTGCCTTTTCAGTTGGTAGACTCTGCCCCCTTCCGTGAGTTTGTGGAATGTGCTGTTCCTCAGTGGCAGGTACCCAAACGCCACTTTTTCTCACGGAAGGCGATTCCGGCTCTCTACCGGCATGTGGAAGGCAATGTCTTGGCCTCGCTGGACAGGGCGATGCCATGCGGTGCTTGAGCTGGTGTGCTTGGGGGACAGGAGCCACACTGGGGCAGAGGTTCTGTCAGCTCTGCAGGGGCAGGTTCAGAGGTGGTTGACGCCACGCCAACTTAAGGCAGGAATGGTGGTTTGCGACAATGGCACCAACCTCCTCTCTGCCCTCCGACAGGGACAAATGACCCATGTGCCCTGTTTGGCTCACGTCCTTAACTTGGTGGTGCAGCGGTTCTTGGGCAGGTACCTGGGCTTACAGGATGTCCTGAGGCAGGCCAGGAAAGTCTGTGTGCATTTCCACCGGTCATATAATGCCAGTGCTCGGCTGGCGGACCTCCAAAAGGAGTTTAACCTGCCCAAGAACCGCCTAATCTGTGACATGCCCACCAGGTGGAACTCAACGTTGGCCATGCTGCAGCGGCTGCACACGCAGCAAAGGGCCATCAATGAGTACCTGTGCGACTATGGCACCAGGACAGGGTCAGGGGAGCTTGTTTTTTTTTTGACACGCCAATGGGCCATGATCAGGGATGCATGCACTGTCCTGTCACCATTTGAGGAGGCCACGAGGATGGTGAGCAGTGACAGTGCATGCATCAGTGACACTGTCCCCCTTGTCCACCTGTTGGAGCACACGCTGCGTGGAATAATGGACAGGGCACTTGAGGCAGAACAGAGGCAGGAAGAGGAGGACTTCCTTAGCTCTCAAGGCCCCCTTTATCCAGACAGTGTTCCTGCATGCCCGCCGATCACACAGGAAGAGGAGGAGGAGGAGGAGGAGGAGGAGGATTGTGTCAGTATGGAGGTGGAGCCTGGCACTCAGCATCAGCAGCAGTCTTTAAGGGATCAGTCCCAAGAAACACATGGACTTGTACGTGGCTGGGAGGAGGTGGTTGCGGACCATGTCATCCTTAGTGACCCAGAGGACTCCGGACCGAATGCCTCAGCAAACCTATGCTGCATGGCCTCCCTGATCCTGCAAAGCCTGCGTAAGGATCCTCGTATTCGTGGTATCAAGGAGAAGGACCAATACTAGCTGGCAACCCTCCTTGATCCACGTTACAAGGGTAAGGTTGCGGACCTTATCTTATCTTATCCGTCGCAGAGGGAGCAGAGGATGAAACATCTTCAGGAGGCCTTGCAGAAAGGTCTGCGCAACGCGTTCCCAGAGACTGGGAGGTTACAAACTCCTGTTTCTGGACAACGTGTTGCTGAGGCTTCGGTCAGTCAAAGAAGGAGCGGTGGAGAAGGTGGCCGCCTGACCGATGCGTTCAGACAATTTTTTAGTCCGCAACCCCAAGGTATGATCGGTTCCAGCAACCATCGCCAGTGTCTGTTTTACATGGTGCAGGAATACCTAGGGGCAAGATCTGACTTGGACACATAGGCGTGCTCAAGGGGTGTGCCAGGTGTGCCTGGGCACACCCTAATGCTGGAGTTGGCATCCCATAAATTGTGGGCAGGTGACAGGTAAGCTGCGATCCTTACTTGCCGACCCCCAGAACCTGGACAGGATAGGCGGTTGAAAGTGGAAATTAAGGGACCGATCTGTATTTTCTTCTGCAGCAGCTGAAAGTAGGCTTCTCCTCCTCTTCCTCTCGCTGATATTCAGCTGCCACGGGAGGAAAATACAGGGGATTGGTACCAATGTATGCCACCCTTCTTGTCCCAGTTCCTTTTCTTTCTGCTGCCCAGGTCCAGTTAATATGTCACAAAGGCATATGTGTTGGAGCTTTGAGGTGCACACCCTACTACAATAGGCTGCGCACACCTATGCTTGGACACCTTTCCCACCGAAAATCCTCTGGGTTACTGGGTCTTGAGGACAATCACTGGCCAGAGCTTGCACAGTATGCAATTGAGCTACTGGTCTGTCCTGCATCCAGCGTTCTTTTGGAACGCACATTCAGTGCTGCTGGAGGCTTTGTAACCGATCACAGAGTGCGTCTGTCCACCGACTCGGTCGATCGACTGACCTTCATAAAGATGAATCAGTCTGGGGTGTGGTCTGGCCAAGCAGGAAGATGGCCGCGTAATTGAAGAGCTCCTGCCATTGCCAGTCTTTTTTCTCAAATAACTGAGGAATTCATCAGAGAAAACCCGCTCCTGACGATGGGCACAGCTTCCAGACAATCCTCACCCTCCAGATCCTGCTCCCCTAGACAGCATACTGGAGGAATTATCCAGAATATACCGGAGATGTTCCGGACACAAAGGAGCAACATAGCGTCCTTCCGCCACAGGCCGCCTCAGACCTCGGACTTGCCTCAATCCGACCCCGCTCCTTTACCTCATTCACCCGCTCCGCCACTCATGAGTGATATTGCTACCCCTGCTCAGCCTTACCTGAACATACATGACTTGTGGACAATTGCCGCCGACATTAAGGACACCCTATCGGCGGCCATTGCGGAGCTACGCATTGACATCCATACACTCAATGACAGGGTGCTTGAGGTGGAACAAGTGACGGCGCAACATGATCGTGTGCTCCGTAAGGCCACTAGACGGATCGACACTCACACCATGCAACTGAGGGAAATACAGAGACGTGTCGAGGACCTCGATAGCAGGGGTTGCCGTCACAACCTCAGGATCAGAGGACTGCCTGAGGCCATAACCGCTGAACATCTCTCCCTGACTGTGACAGGGCTGTTCAATAATCTCTTAAACAGGCTGCCTGAAACACAGATCGCCATGGAAAGAATTCATAGGGCCCTGCGTCTCAAAGGCAGGGACACGGACCCCCCAAGAGATATAATCTGCTGCATAGTGGATTACAGGCTCAAGGAAGAGATCCTCCGGCAAGCCAGAGGTAGACAGCAGTTGCAACATGAGCAGTGGCGTAACTAAAACCTTCAGGGCCCCGATGCAAGAAATCATGAAGGGCCCCCCTGACCCCTGGACAGCGCTTTTCCTAGGGGATTTCTGATAAGAGGAGGAGCAACGAGAGCCGCTGAGGGACCCCATAAGTCGGTGTTCAGGGCCACTCTGTGCAAAACTAACTGCACAATGAAGTTATGACATGTTTGTTATTTTAAAAAAAAACCTTTACAATCACTTTAAGGGGTTAAAACAGGTGGTCAGGAGGCAACATATTGCCTCTTTACCGGCTGTCAAATGCCTCTGAAAAGCGATCTGAGCATGGATCGCTTTTCAGAGGAATAGCATTTTGTTGCTGGTACTTTGAACGAGCAAGAAAAAAAAATCAGTCCTGATTGTACACATATAGGGTGTCAGGATTAAACGTGCATACATAAAATGTGCATACATACATCTAAACAGTGGCGGCTGGTGCTCAAAATTTTTTGGGGGGCACAAACATTTTTTAAAAAAAAAAATCATCAAATGCAGCCACTGTGCCCATCAATTGCAGCCACTGTGCCCATCAATTGCAGCCACTGTGCCCATCAATTGCAGCCACTGTGCCACTTAAATGCTGCCAGTGTGCCATCAAACGCAGCCACTGTGCCAAACACTGACACTGTGCCCATCAAACGCAGCCACTGTGCCCATCAAACGCTGCCAGTGTGCCCATCAAACGCTGCCACTGTGCCACTTAAATGCTGCCAGTGTGCCATCAAACGCAGCCACTGTGCCATCAATTGCTGCCACTGTGCCCATAAAATGCTGCCACTGTGCCACTTAAATGCTGCCAGTGTGCCCATCAAACGCAGCCACTGTGCCAAACGCTGCCACTATGCCCATCAAACGCTGCCAGTGTGCCCATCAAATGCTGCCAGTGTGCCCATCAAACGCTGCCACTGTGCCCATTAAATGCTGCCAGTGTTCCATCAAACGCAGCCACTGTGCCAAACGCTGCCACTGTGCCCATCAAACGCAGCCAGTGTGCCCATCAAACGCTGCCAGTGTGCCCATTAAATGCTGCCAGTGTGCCCATTAAATGCTGCCAGTGTGCCCTTGAATGCCCCCAGTGTGACCCCCGACCGCTCATCGGCACTTACCCTGTCTTGGTGGGGCAGCGGGTGACGGCGACGAGTGGGGTCCTCCATGTGTCTCCTGCTGTCCACATCTCCCGTCCTCTCCTCCTGATAGGCGTCCAATAGCGGCGCCTTACGTTTCAGCCAATCAGGTGACAGGTAACAGACCCGAGCACCTGATTGGTGGAGAGGCAGTTTAGTGTTAGGAAAGCGAATAGTCATTCGCTTTTCTAACACAGCTGAGTGGCCTGTGAGGTCACCTTTTTTGATGCCTATTAGAGCCTATGGCTCTAATCCAGTGCTTCAAAAACACCCCCTGCCGCTGTAATTCAGGTTCCCTGCGCCCAAAAAGGGGCTGGGCGCCTGAATGGTTGGTGGCAGCGGCAGCCATAGATAGATTCATGCAATGCATGAATCTATCTATTGGTGATAGAGGGGTGACTGGAGAGAGAGGGCGGCGCCCGTGCGCCCTTAATGCACGGGCCATCATTGCATCTAAACACACACACACATACACATAGATAAACACACACATACACATAGATAAACACACACATACACATAGATAAACACACACATAATATACACAAACACATATACATATATAAATACACACATAAACACATGCAAACACATACATGAACACACATATAAACATACATGAACACACATATAAACATACATGAACACACATATAAACATACATGAACACACACTTACAGAAAGCCTTTTTAAAAACAGCAGTGCTTTACCTCACCTCTTCCTGCCGGGTACTGCACTGTAGGGGGAGACAAAGAGCACAGCACACACTGCTTTCACTTTAGAACAGTGTGATAAGCTCCCTGCACAGTGCCGATTACAGGTCGGCTAACGATGGGGAGGGAGCCGCTCCTCCTATCAAGATAAACAGGGGGGCCCTCAAGGGCCCCCTGCAGCATGCGGCCCAGTCGCCATGGCGACCTCAGCGACCCCTATACTTCCGCCACTGAACATGAGGGGACTCCCATCTAGATCTTCCAGGACTTATCCAATATCACCCTTCAACACCGTAGAGATCTTAAACCATTACTGGATGTCCTACGCTCCAACGGAATCCAGTATAGGCGGAAGTTCCCCTTCTGTCTTTCGGCTACTAACCAAGGTCGCACTGCTTTATTAAAAGTCCCTGAAGACCTGCATTCATTTTGTGACATTCTGGATACCCCCCTAGTGGATGCACCAAACTGGTACACAGAATACCGCCACTCTCCGACGAAGAAGCCCCCACCTCCAGAAGAGCCGATGGAGGCACAGAATGCAAGAATCCACGGACGAAGATCACCATTGGGCAGCAGAAGAAACTACCCACACCATGGTATGCAACTCAGCTCTGGCCACTCTGACTCCCCGCGGCCACGAAGAGCCCGGCGGGATTACTGAGAAGCCCGTTCCACAGGTTCTGTTTCTGTCTGTTCCTAGCCATGTTCCGGCACAGTTATTAGATAGCTTCTTTGTTCTGATACCAGCAAATCTCTCCTCCACTCCTTCACTACCACCATATGGCTCGGACCACCAAGAACT
Organism: Aquarana catesbeiana; assembly: GCF_042186555.1. Classification (NCBI taxonomy): domain Eukaryota; kingdom Metazoa; phylum Chordata; class Amphibia; order Anura; family Ranidae; genus Aquarana; species Aquarana catesbeiana. The sequence continues at coordinate 133,217,192 of NC_133324.1, read as the reverse complement.
GAATGTGTCACACCGACCCTGAACGACTGCAAGAGGACGTTACTAGATAAAGTAAGCATGCTGCACACTCCCCCCCTCCCTCTTATTCCACAACTCTGCCACTGCAAACCCATCTACTATCTCTCCGATGCCCAGCGATGCCCGATATGCAACACTGGACATTCACACACAATATCTTGCACTAACTTGGTCGCTACCTATAGTCTTCACCGGCCTCCTTCTCCCGACGATCAATCCGCTCTATACCAGTATTGAAGGACATCTCCTCCTTCCGAACTTTACCGCCCGCACACCTAACTTTGTATACTCTCTGTGATTCCTGCATATGGTTTTATACTGAACTTGGTAATGTATATCAGTCATGCTTGTGAATGGATAATGTCACCTCATGGTACGGAGGTGCCCAGTTTGATTTAAAACACCAAGGGGTTTCTGTCATTTCCACGCTAAGCGGGCATAAGTGAACCAATATATGTTTTACCACACATCCCACTACTTTCAGCCCTTTACGCAAAATCTCCTCTCTTACCGTTGAGGATTTTAACAAACATCATTTGGCATATTGTGCAATACTACCCAACTATTTTATGACCTTGTGTCTGAATCTCCCATCCCCCTACGCAAGGCAACCCTAACCGCCCTTATCACCACACGTCCTTGGAGATTGTATTTCCACTACTTATGCCCCCTGACAGAAAGTCTCAGGTAGAGACAGCTCTTAATTACTTACGCACTCTACTTACATACCCCTTGTAATATGTAAGCTGCCTTCCTGGACCTGAATGCAACCCGCAGCAGATATAATTATCCACAGGATAACCTTACAGAACACCTTCCCCCCAGTGATTAGGAGATACACACTTAGCTGGAAATATATAAAATGCTCCTAACAGTGAAACCCTCAAGTGGACTGCACATCCTCGCCCTATTCCTTTAATGTTACACACCACCAGGCTTATACTCATTGGGTTGCGGAGTGCTGGGGTCTATCTTAATCACCCCGACACTTACGGAGCTCATAGATCTTCTCCCGGGAGGTGTTATCACATAGACCCGCCTCCATCTATTTTCCGGTTACTCATACCAACAGGGTGCTCGCAGCTCTTCTGAGTACTCAATTAGACGGCTACTAATTTAACACACGATGGTGATGACAGTAAGGCAGGTAGCCTACTTTCAAGATTAAACATACATCACCCACGACTCCATCCAAGACTAAGTTAGAACTGTAGGAACTGTATGACTATAACTTGTCTAACCACAGCAATGTTTATAACACAGTTTAAGTTTTCAATTTTTTTTTTCCATATTCTGTTTATTGGTCAACATGGTTATATGTCTTTGGATGCTGATTATATTCTGTGATTCCCACTTCGTACCTCTTCAGAACCCTCACATCCTGCAGCACGCGCCCTTATAATATTTTTCATTTAATATACCATATGATATAACTATCGCGGCAAAATATGGTAAACCCTTCACACACACACACTCATGAGACATTTCCTCGCAGCCTTTCTGAAAATCACATACACTCTCTTGCCTCCTCCATCAACACACGATGCATACTACGGGCCTCGTTACAGTTACCTTTACTTTTCTAACCATTTTTGACATTTTCTTCCCTCCCTTTATGCGCCTCTACTACTGGTAATGGCAGGCATACTCGTTTCTTGACCCATCTTTTACGCTAGGTACATTCCAACCCCCACACAGTGCAGTGGAAAAGCGTGGCCTGGATTCTGGTCGGATTCCACAGACAACACACTGTACACATCTACCCCTCTACTGGTAGAGGGGATTAATTAAATTCCCCCCCTCCTTTCTCAACCCACCCCCCCCCCCATTTTGCAGTACTACACAGACGGACAACTGACTACTCCCTCCAGCCAACCCCAATTGACCAACTACTTTACATCTCATAACTCACTATATACGCTTCTCCCCCCCAGAGGATGGCAGCCACTCCAACCATTAACATACCAGATCACACCAGGTCTTCTCCCTACTCACGGGTAAAACTATGTTCGTTAAATATGCGCGGGCTTAACGTGCCCGAAAAAAGATCAAAACTACTACACACCCTAAGGCACAACCACACACAGATAGCATTTATCCAGGAAACACACTTCGCTCAGACAACATCCCAAAACTCCATAACAACCACTTCCCTACGGCTTATCATGCTTCCAATGACGACTCTTAGACGAAAGGCGTTTCGATCCTAGTAGCAAAGAACTGCCCTTTACTAGTCTCGGAGGTCAAAAGAGACCCTAAAGGTAGATACATTTTCCTTAAGGGGACCTTACATAACAAACCCATCACATTGGCGAATTTGTACGCCCCCAATACAAAACGGGTTCTGTTCTTCCGTGAAACACTACAGCTGCTTACTGAATTCCACACAGGCATACTCGTCCTGGCTGGAGATTTCAACGTGGCTCTATCCCCATCACAAGACTCATCCACAGGGACGTCCTCCATACCATACAGAGCCCTTAGGGCCATCAAAAAACACCTTCAAGAATTGACCCTGCACGACACCTGGCGAACGCTACATCCGAACGAGAGAGACTTCACATTTTATTCTCCTCCCCACAATAAATATACAAGAATCGATCACTTCTTTATAACACAATCAGACCTGTCGCTCCTTTCCAAGGCCTCCATTGACCCAATGGTCCTCTCAGATCACAATCCAATATCCATCACTCTTGATTTACCGGCAGTACGATCCAAAAATATGGTATGGAGACTCAATAACTCTATCCTAACTGACATTGATGTCACCCAAAAACTTACTACTCGCCTCCTACAATACTTTGCGAAAACCTAACTGCAGATTCGAAACAATCCAGCATATGGGCTGCGTATAAATGCGTTATCCGTGGAGAAATCATATCACTTACAGCTAATAGGAACAAACTCCAACGGGATCGCATTGCAGCGTTGTACGCAAAAATACACTCTTTAGAACAGGCACATAAACTCTCTATGGCCACCAAATCTCTCGATAAATTGACGAAAGCTAGGGAAGAACTCCTTACAGAACTCGGTAAATCCGTTAAACGCAAATACATCCTAACGCAAAAATTGTTGTACGAGTTCGGAAATAAATCCGGAAAATTACTGGCTAGAGCACTACAATCCAGGAAAGCATCTAACGACATCCACTCGATCAGAGACCCGGCAGGAAACTCATTAGTTTCAACGGAAGCCATAGCCTCATAATTTGTCAAATACTTTTCCGAACTCTATAACCTACCCCCCTCTACTGAGACGAGGACCACCCAAGACAGGCAAGCTTCCATTCAAAATTTCTTAACCCGCTACTGCCCATCCTCTCTTACCCCAGAGGATGCGGCCAGTCTAGATCGTCCCATTAGTACAGATGAAAGTACGGCGGTGCTAAAACAACTTAAAACGGGCAAGAGCCCGGGCCCAGACGGTCTGACCGTAAGCTATTACAAGACATTCCATGAAATACTTACCCCTCATTTAGCAGCAACATTTAACACTTTCTCTTCCCCCTCACAAATAAATAATGACCTCCTTGAAGCCCACATTACGCTCATACCTAAACCAGGAAAGGATGAAACATTAGTATCTAACTACAGGCCGATATCCCTCTTGAATGTCGACTTAAAAATTTACGCCAAAATTCTCGCCAATCGTATACTCCCTTTTCTCCCCAAACTTGTATCTCTAGACCAGGTCGGCTTTATCCCTGGCAGGGAGGCCAGGGATAACACTATAAAAGCCATCAACATCCATCACTGGCTCTCAGTTTCCTCCACTCAAGGCTTCTTTCTATCACTTGACGCAGAGAAGGCGTTCGACAGGATGGCTTGGGACTACATGACAGCGGTACTACAGGCCATGGGATTCCCAGCACCCTTCCTTCAAATGATTATGGCATTGTATACCTCTCCCACGGCCAGAATAAGGGTCAACGCACGCCTGTCGGACGCCTTCTCCGTTTCAAATGGCACCCGACAGGGTTGCCCACTCTCCCCCCTCATATTTGTACTTTCACTGGAACCTTTCTTACATAAACTTAGGACTAACCCAAACATAACAGGTATTGATATCAGACACAAACAATACAAATTAGCGGCATATGCCGATGACATTCTTCTTTTCCTTTCCAACCCTTTAATCACTATACCCAATCTACTACAGGACTTTAAACTTTTTCATAAATTATCCAACTTGAAAATAAACTTCCCAAAATCCAAAGCCCTCAACATCTCCCTCCCACAGTCAATGGTTACACAATGTCAAAATAATTTCCCCTTTTCTTGGGAACCTCACGCCCTTACCTACTTGGGCATTCAAATACCTTCCAAACTGACGGAACTCTACGATAGAAATTACTCCCTCATACTCCAAAATATTAAAACTGACTTAACCAAATGGTCATCGGATTAGTTCTCTTGGTTTGGGCGCATTGCCATTCTAAAAATGAATATTCTACCACGTATATTATATATCCTACAAACCATACCAATCAAACTCCCACTACGGTTTTTTAAAACATACAAACAACTCTGCAGAAACTTTATCTGGGCACACAAGTCCCCAAGAATTAGCTGGGATAGAATGATTCTCTCCAAACTTAAAGGTGGGCTAGGCCTACCGGATATCCGTAGATACCATGATGCATGCCACATCTCCAGACTAATTGATTGGCACCTTCATGCTCACTCTAAAGACTGGATCACGTTCGAGGACTCCTGTGCCCAGATCCCTCTCTCTCATGTATACTGGATTAGTGCTCAAGCCACCCCTAAAGAATATTATATTCACCCGCTAACGGGACCCACACTAACCAGCTTCAGACGCATGTGTCACACCCTCAAAATAACCACCTCACCAGTACCTATGACTCCTTTGACGGGCAACCCTGACTTCCCCCCCTGGTCTCCAAGACAACAATAGACATTTAGCCAACTCAGAACATAAATTGAGAGCACGTCATTTATTCCACAACGACTCTGTCATATCATTCTCTGATTTACCTTCTCAACTCCCAGATAGTACAATCCCTTTCTTTTCATTCTTACAAATAAGACACTTTCTGAATAGCACACATCCCGTTTCTCAATGGTGCAGAGATCTACATCCTATTGAAGCACTTTGCTCCAATGACAGTCCTCAAAGTCACCTGATTTCAACTGTTTACTCCTTACTATTTGATGACTCAGACCACAAATCTAATACGGTTAATCAGAAATGGGAGACGGAACTAAACCTGGACCTCCCTAAAGAGGAATGGGAAAATATACATACACATATACATAAAGGCTCTATTAACATTTCAGCGCAGGAAAACTATTATAAAATATACTCCTGATGGTACCGCACCCCCAACTGAATACATCTTTTCCACCCAACGATATCACCACTATGTTGGCGCTGTAACTCCAAAGTAGGCTCTGTTCTCCATATCTGGTGGGACTGTGCTAACAATAAACCGTTCTGGGAAAAAATACACAACCTGATTACTCACATCACTACCTACACACCAGACTTCACTCCGGCTCAATATTTACTACACCACACATCTCTTCCTCAGTCCACGTACAGGAAATCTCTAATGCTTCACCTCATCAATGCAGCCAAACAATGTATCCCTTTGCGTTGGAGATCCACTACTCCACCACACTTATCTGACTGACTGCAAAGAGTAGAGAGAATAGCTGAGATGGAAGATTGAATACACCAAGCCACAGATGACCCAACAAAATATAGTAAGACATGGGCCTGTTGGAAGCACTTTAGAGACTCCTCAGAGTTCCAAACACTACTATCCAACCCGTGACCTGGAATCCCACTTGGCGACAACCGACCCACCCAACAACCCGCCTACACTAGATTGTGTTGGAGTGTCTGCCATTTCCATTTCCATCCCCACCTAGACCGCCTTATACGCCAAATCCACACACGCTCACTTTAATTTATTGCCCTTCACCGACTTCTTGAAAATACTTTTGATACTCCTGTATTCTGGCTTAACCCCACAGGAAATGTATTTACTACACACCTTTCACACCTAACCCTATACCCTCCCCCTATTCTAAAGCTGATTCCGTCAACCCCTTTGCCCTTCTTCCCCCTCACCCCCCAATTTAATCTCCTAAATATCAAAAGGATATTAACATTTAACACAATATATAAAAATTAGAGGAAATTACACCCCACATGTCGGACGACCACCCACAATATCTCTCATTAAGTTTCTATTAACCTCCCCCCTTGCACAGTTTTATCCCGTTAGGGGTGCGAAGGGAGGGAGTGGTACTGCTACGGTCCACTATTAACTACTACATACACCCTCTTATCACCATCACCTACAACTGTTCCATTTGGTCTTCAGACACATTTCTCTCTCGTTAGATGATTTCAGATCGCTCGTGGTTACTCATTTTTACACATACCTTATAATGGTAATGGACACTATAATTGGTTACGGATCGACTTCTTCCTTACACGCTGTCCATCCTGAATTCACATTTGAATTGCATTATTTCAGATGCCTTAAGATTTCATTAACATGCTGATGGTATAATGTTTAATCTATGTAAAACATTACTATGTATTCTTCTCTTGTTGTATTCATTGTTATATCTTGTACTTCTCTTGAATAAAACTTATGAAACAAAAAAAAAAGATGAATCAGTCTTGGATCACCACCAGCTACCAAGCACCTGATGCTGATGTAACCGAATAATTTTTTTTGAAATCTCAGATCCCTTCAAAGACTGCCTATGCTGATGCTGAGTGACTATCCTGAGTAATTATCCTTTTCCTCCTCAATGATCATGCTGATAGCTTGTAAGAACATTTTTGGTTCTGGGCGCCGCCACCAGTGCCTAAGGCCCAATTTTTCAGCCCCTGTTTAACAGGAGCGTGTAATTATAATTTTTGATGCAATACTTTGCAGCAGGGCTTGTTCCTGCTTTCCAACTAGAGTTTCTGTGAGGGGTTGCAGTGTTGTGGCACCAGCACCAGTGCCTAAGGCCCAATTTTTCAGCCCCTGTTTAACAGGGGCGTGTAATTACAAATTTTGATGCAATACTTTGCAGCAGGGCTCATTCCTGCGTTCCAACTAGAGTATCTGTGAGGGGTTGCAGTGTTGTGGCACCAGCACCAATGCCTAAGGCCTAATTTTTCAGCCCCTGTTTAACAGGGGCGTGTATTTACAATTTTTGATGCAATACTTTGGAGCAGGGCTCGTTCCTGCGTTCCAACTAGAGTATCTGTGAGGGGTTGCAGTGTTGTGGCACCAGCACCAGTGCCTAAGGCCCAATTTTTCAGCCCTTGTTCAACAGGGGCATGCAATTACAATTCCTGATCTAATATTTCACAGCAGGGCCCGTTTCTGCGCCCACCAAGAGCGAGTGAGGACTTACAGTGTTGTGGCACCAGCACCACCACCACCACCAAAGGCCCAATTTTTTTGCCCCTGTTCAACAGGGGCATGTAATTACAACTCTTGATCTAATATTTCACAGCAGGGCCCGTTTCTGCACCCACCAAGAGTGAGTGAGGACTTACAGTGTTGTGGCACCAGCACCACCACCACCAAAGGCCCAATTTTTCAGCCCCTGTTAAACAGGGGCATGTAATTTACAATTCTTGATCTAATATTTCACAGCAGGGCCCGTTTCTGCACCCACCAAGAGCGAGTGAGGACTTACAGTGTTGTGGCACCAGCACCACCACCACCACCCAAGGCCCAATTTTTCTGCCCCTGTTCAACAGGGGCATGCAATTACAATTCTTGTTCTAATATTTCACAGCAAGGCACTGTGAGGGCTTACAGTGTTGTGGCCACAACAACACCTAAGGCCCAAATTTCTGCTGAGTATATAGGGCAGGCCCCTACTTTCAAACATCCAACTTACAAACGACCCCTACTTGCAAACGGAAGGAGACAACAGGAAGTGAGATGAAATCTACCCCTAGGAAGGGAAATTCTCTCCTGTAAGAGTTAATATGGGAAAAACATTTCTCCTTTCCACTGATGCTTTATCACCAATCCTTGTTTCACAAAAAAACCCAAATTTTCAAAAAACATTTGGCATTGGGACAAAAAGTGAGGTTCAATCTTCTGAAGAGGAGCACAAACAGCAAAACAAATGTCACAGGGGTGATGTTTTCCAAAAAGCTTAAAAAAGATTTTTTGGCTGGAGCTAAACACGTTAAAAATGTACCCGTTCAAAATTACAAACAGATTCTACTTAACAACAAACCTACAGTCCCTGTCTTGTTTGCACCGCCTGTATACTGCTGTTCAGAGTATATAGGGCCTGGTGGCCCCACACCTTTCCTTTTTTTAATTTGGGTGCGGGGTTCCCCTTAATATCCATACAAGACCCAAAGGGCCTGGTAATGGACTGGGGGGTACCCATGCCGTTTATTTCACTGATTTTCATCCATATTGCCAGGACCCGACATTACATTAAAGCCGCAAGCAGTTTTAAATGACTTTTTTTCCTTTAAAAAAGACATTTTGTGCAGGGACTGTTCTAAGCACGGGAAACACGCGCCACTTTACAGGCATACTATATACACCCCCCAGGTACGATATTTAAAGGAATATTTAACTTTTTTTTTTTTTACTTTAAGCATCATTAAAATCACTGCTCCCGAAAAAATGGCCGTTTTTACAACTTTTTTTGCATTGATACATGTTCCCTGGGGCAGGACCCGGGTCCCTAAACCCTTTTTAGGACAATACCATGAAAATTAGCCTTTAAAATGAGCACTTCTGATTTTGAACGTTCGAGTCCCATAGACGTCAATGGGGTCCTAACGTTCGTGCGAATTTTCGGTCTGTTCGCAGGTTCTGGTGCGAACCGAACCGGGGGGATGTTCGGCTCATCCCTAGTCAGCGGCATCTAATTCATCGAACCTTGTTAGCCTAAGAGGGGCCACTAAGCATTTATCATGGGTCACAACGGGTTTTGTTTACACATATTTGCAAATATATGTGTAAGCTTCAGTGCCTACATCAAGGCACCTCTGTGATTGCAGTCCTAACTCTATATTTTTCAGAATCTCCCAAGTTGGAGCATATATAGCAGTGAATACATTAAGGGCAAGTTTGCCTGGAGGGAGCCCCCTTTCTTTAAGGCACAGGAATGCATGGGATGCCCAACAATAGCACAATGGCAGCTGAAGGCATCCAGCATGCCCATGCACCCAATTCAACTAACTGTACAAAAAAGTGGCAACCACCCCAACCTATAACTAGCCTTTGCAGTAAGGTGCACATGGAAGGGTAGTACATATCGCAAACAAAGATTTCCCAACACACTTGCCAGCTAGCCTGCAAACCCTAACAATTCACATTAAAATCGGAGGGTTTTGTTTGCACACATTTGCAAATTTATGCTCAAGTCGTAAGTTTGCAGTGGGAAGAATGCCCCATTACATTGGTGGTTAGTGGGAAGAATTCTCCAATACATTGGTGGTCAGTGGGAAGAATGCTCTATTACATTGGTGGCTAGTTTGAAGAATTCTCCATTACATTGGTGGTTAGTGGGAAGAATTCTCCATTACATTAGTGGCTAGTGGGAAGAATTTTTCATTACATTGGTGGTCAGTGGGAAGAATGCTTCCTTGCATTGGTGGTTAGTTGGAAGAATGCTCCCCTTACAGACAACTGAGTAGATCATTGGCATTAGTGAATACTTACTTGGACAGGAGAGGGGAGGCTCTGCTGGTCATTCAGTAATGTGGTGCTGGAACTATGCAATCTATATAGAAAATCAACCCGCCACTGTTAGAGGAACCCAACCCAGGTCAAAGGACCTTGGCTGAGACAGGCTTCAAGTTACTCACACTTTTAAAGAAATGTTATTCATAATATATTGTATAGTAAAGTATATTTGTAGGAATCTTTATTTTTCTGACTTACAAAACAAAGCCTACAGTAATTATTCTGCAGGATACTGGTGTGGTTTCATCTTCCTGTATTTCAGAAATGTGCTATAATGTAATACAACACTAACCCATATTTTTGCAGCACAGCAGTGTGAAACTGGGGTACGACCTGTCGCAGGCATGGCCATTGTAACACTCAATGGCTGATCAATCTTTGGGTAAGATTTCGTTATTATACAGTAAGTGAATTTCCCCAGTTATTATTTCCCCTTCCCGATATATGACCAGTGCAGTGACTGTGTGCTCAATTGAACAAATTTAAACAGGTACTGAATAGAAATTATGCATTTCGCAAACATTAGTGCTGGTCATCAAAAGCTAACGAATAAGGATAGCCCAAATTATATCAAGAAAATTAGAATAAACGTGATAGAGCTGTAATGGTTTGAAACCCAACCACAATGCTATCTTCATGGATTTTACATGTTCTCCCTGTGTCTGCATGGGTTTCCTCCAGTTACTCCAGTTTCCTTCTACACTGCAAAGACATGCTGGTAGGTTAATTGGCTCCTATCTAAATTGGCCCCTATATGTGTATATATGTGAGATAAAGGCCTTAGATTGTAAGTTCTTTGAGGTCATGGACTGATGTGAATGTACAGTATGTAAAGTGCTGCATAGATTATATAAATATATAAATATCTGCAATAAAAAAATATATTATATTACAAATGGATGTGAAGGTGTGAGTGTAGGTATAAGGCCCCTTTCACACTTATACGACTTGTCCCACGATTTTGTACTGCTAAATCTTATGACAAGTCATTCTCCATGATTTTCAATGACTACCATTCATATTGGCACGACTTTAAGTCGTGCCAACTTCAAAGTAGTCCCTGCACTACTTTGGTCCAACTTCCATGCGAGTTGATGTCCATAGACCTCAATGTTAAACCCTCAAGTAGCATGCAAATCGTACCTGAATAATATAGACAAGATTTCAGTACGACTTTGTAAGCACAAGCTGAGAATGGTTAATGCCAAAGTTGTGCCAAAGTTACACAAAGTAGTACTGCTCCCAAATCGCATCAAAATCGCGGTAAAATCACGGCAAACTCGCGTTTGCAAAATCGCCGTAAAATCGCGCAACTTTGAAGTCGCACAAGTGTGAAAGGGGCCTAAGCAGTAAAAGTGTGTAACAGCGGTGCACAACCAGTGGCCCGCAGAGCCCTCTGATGTGGCCCGTGACCTTATGCTCTGGGATGGGGGGTTGGCAAGCCCAGATCGCAGGTTGCTGACCCGCCATCCCAGAGCATCAGAGTGGATAGAGCTGGCTCTGGAGTAAGCAAGCGGCTGCAGAGGGAGAAGGAGCTGCATATGCCGATGCTTCCTCTGTAGTGCAGGTTCCTGTCCCAGGCAAAGTGCATTTGGTATCACTTCATCTGGGACAGGAACCTTTCTAAACGCCTTAGCGATGCAGGCGGAAGCCAGACAAAAAAGGTCAGTTTAATAAACAGTTTAATAAACATCACATCGTTTTTCAATGGGCATATTAGCACTTTAAAAAAAAAGGGTTATTAGGCTGCTTTCACACTGATCCACGGGTATAGCGCAGTCCTGTGGGATAGCTGTACTGAGCCATAGACTTCTATTACAGTAAATGAATGCAGAAGTTTTGGTGCACTTTCAGAAAGTACACCACACCTGCAAGATATAATAAAAGTCTATGGCAAATCGCAGTCAACCTACAGGAAAGCCGCAAGTGCGCTGCACCCACGGTGCAGGTAAGGCCCCTTTTACACGAGCATACCAATCTTTTAAAGAAGAATCTGAATTTAGAGACACCCTGTGAGATATCCTCCGTATTAAGAAGCACTGTGAATCTACCACCATATAGACTAGAGGCTTACCAGCTAAACAAGTTTTGGAAGCTTGTGGCCTATACCCGGCCTGGGCCTTTGGGTCCTCCTCACACCTCCGATGGTAGCTGAGCAAGCTGTAAAGGCTTGTGGCTTGTACACGGACCGGGCCTTTAGGTCCTCCCAACGCCTCCAGTGACCGATCTGCCAGGCACTCCTGCAGGCTCTATGGAAGTCAGGGCTCCAATAGGTGGCCACAAAGAGGAGCGACGTGCTGACGTCACCGCGCTGTCCTCACGCTCCATTTGCACGGGCGTACTTTGTATTTTTGCCGGCCGGCTTACATTGAATTTTATTGCAACATTTTTTAGCTTACTTGTGTTAATAGATCTTTTACCCAATAAAAACCATTTGGTTTTACGCATGGCGAACCTTTTTTGTTTTTTACATATGGGCTCAATGCTCAATTGGTGGCATATTTGTGGCCACCTGTCAGAGCCCTGCCTTCCTTAGAGCCTGCAGGAGTGCCTGGCAGATCGGTCCTTGGAGGCGTTGGGAGGACCTAAAGGCCCGGTCTGGGTACAAGCCACAAGCCTTTACAGCTTGCTCAGCTACCATCGGAGGTGTGAGGAGGACCCAAAGACCCAGGCCGGGTATAGGCCACAAGCTTCCACAGCTTGTTTAGTAGGTAAGCCTCCAGTCTATATGGTGGTGGATTCACAGTGCTTCTTAATACGGAGGATATCTCACAGGGTGTCTCTAAATTCAGATTCTTCATTTGAAAATAACTTTTCATGCAAAGACTTTATCTATTTAATGAGGCTACAAGGATTTTTATGCTATTTTTTTTTATTTAACATGTTCACTGTTATTGATTATTTGTTCACCATTTAATCACCTGTTACACTGGACTATTTTTCACCTAACCACTTCCCGACCGGCGCACGCTGATGTACGTCGGCAGAATGGCACGGCTGGGAAAATGGACTTACAGGTACATCCATTTGAATTCCCCGCTGTGCCATTGCGTGCACGCTGGCCGGGAGCTCCGTGAGTCGGGTCGCCGGTCCCGCAGACACAATCGCCGCGGTCATACCCGTGATCGTCTCATGGAGAGGACGAACGGGGAGATACTGATGTAAACAGCATCTCCCCGTTCTGCCTAGTGACAAGTGTCACTGATCACTGCTCCCTGTAATCGGGAGCAGAGATCAGCGTAGTGACACACACCCCCTACAGGTAGAATCACTCCCTTAGGACACACTTAACCCCTCCCCGCCCCCTAGTGGTTAACCCCTTCACTGCCAGTGTCATTTACACAGTAATCAGTGCATTTTTAATCGCACTGATCGCTGTATAAATGATCCCAAAAATGTGTCAAAAATGTCCGCCATAACGTTGCAGTCACAATAAAAATCGCTGATCGCCGCCATTATTAGTAAAAAAAAAAAATGCCATAAAACTATCCCCTATTTTGTAAACGCTACAACTTTTGCGCAAACCAATCAATAAATGCTTATTGCGATTTTTTTTTTACCAAAAATATGTAGAAGAATACGATTGGCCTAAACTGAGGAAAAAAAATGTTTTTTTATATATTTTTGGAGAATATTTATTATAGCAAAATGTAAAAAATAATGCGTTTTTTTCAAAATTGTCGCTCTTATTTTGTTTATAGCGCAAAAAATAAAAATCGCAGAGGTGATCAAATACCACCAAAAGAAAGATCTATTTGTGGGAAAAAAAGGACGTCAATTTTGCTTGAGAGCCACGTCGCACGACCGCGCAATTGTCAGTTAAAGCAACGCAGTGCCGAATCGCAAAAAGTGCTCTGGTCAGGAAGGGGGTAAAATCTTCCAGGGCTGAAGCGTTAATATATTTTTCAATATTTCTTATTTGCTATTTGGACCACATCCTACCTATGTTGTTTTTCTTTGCAGGTCAATTCCAATTATTATTACCATATATGTTTATTTGATTGGCATATGCTTGCTCACCTCACTGTGTATATCCTTTTTTGTAGCGTAAGTTATACACTTTCAGAGCACTTGAAGCACAAATTCTAGTTTCCAATTTGTAACAAATTTGCATGACAAGTCTCTAGCAAGAGCAAAGTTATGCCGCGTACACATGAGCGGACTTTCCGGCATACTTGGTCCGGCGGAACAGAGTTTGCCAGACAATCGACCGTGTGTAGGCTCCGGCGGACTTTTCCGGCTGACTTTTTCCCAAAAGCCCGCCGAACCTAGATTTGAAACATGTTTTAAATCTTTCCGTCGGACTCAGTTTCTGGCGGAAAGTCCACTCGTCTGTGTGCTGGTCCGACGGAGAAGAGAAGAGGGAAGAAGACAAGAAGCCCAAAAGTCCGGACCTCCGCTGGCAAAAGAGCGGCCTGAAGACAGCGGAGGAGCCGGCCGAAGAACTGGAACATCGGGAGAAGAGGCCGGAGAGAATGGAGAAGAACCAACCGGACGCCGGGAGAAGAGGAACCGGAGGGACCCCCCGAAGCCGGAAGAAGACCCCCGAAGCCGGAAGAAGACCCCCCCCCGGAGCTGTTTAATAAATTATTTTAAAAACCTGTGTAGTGTGTTTTATTATTGACACTTTTTCCCTAGGTGAATGGGTAGGGGTACCATGTACCCCATACTCATTCACATAGGGTGGGGGGCCGGGATCTGGGGGCCCTTATTATAGGGGGCTCCCAGATTCCGATAAGCCCCCCGCCCGCAGACCCCGACAACCAACGGCAAGGGTTGTCGCGAAGAGGCCCTTGTCCTCATGAACATGGGAACAAGGTGCTTTGGGGGAGGGGGGCCCCGCAGGGCCCCCCTCCCCCAAAGCACCCACCCCCCCATGTTGAGGGCATGCGGCCTGGTACGGTTCATGAGGGGGGGCACTCGCTCGTTCCCACCCCCTTTCCTGACCGGCCGGGCTGCGTGTTCGGATCGGGGTCTGGTATGGATTTTAGGGGGGACCCCACGCCGTTTTTTCGGCGTAGGGGGTTCCCTTTATAACCCATACCAGACCGAAGGGCCTGGTATGACCCGCGACGGGGCTTGCAAGGTGTCAATCTCGCCGATAAAAGCGGCAAGATTGACTTCCTTTTCTAGTCCCGTCACACCTGAGTCACGTTCAAAATGAATGGACTTGTCCATGTGTGGGCAAGTCCGTTCATTCTGAAAGTCCGCCGTAACTCCGGCGAAAGTCCGTCGGAAAGACGGGCGGATTTAGCCCGCCGGAAAGTCCAGTCGTGTGTGGGCAAGTCCGTCCGTTTTAAAGTCCGGCGCACCTGGCGGACAAAGTCCATCGTAAAGTGTGCCGGACCAAGTATGCCAGAAAGTCCGAGCGTGTGTACGCGGCATTACAGTGGTGAGGTAACAGCAAGAGCTCCAAGTCTACAGCATGAAAATTCAGCCACAGTGACCCCTGTGGTGGGAGGACTATTGCACAACATAACTGAAGCAGAACTTGCAGCAGACTTGCAGAATGTTTGCAAAGAAAGCTGATCTGGAATTGTGCAATATGGACTTGCTGTAATTGTGCAACAAACTTGTGAAGCCTGGCAAGTCCAGCAATAGGTTAGCAGGTCATTTTCAAATGTGCAGCTCAATTGCTTGCTATCGGGGTGCGTGTTCTGACACCTTCCTATTAGAACCAACATTAACTTTTTCAGAAACTTTTTTTAGCTCCAGTAGCCCTTCACTAGGGATGGGCGAACGGTTCAGCACGAGCATAAGTTCGGGACGAACTTTGGTTGTTCGGATGTTCTGCAGTGTTGGGGAAAGTTTGGAAAACCGTTAAAGTCTATGGGACACTAACATGAAAAATCAAAAGTGTTCATTTTAAAGGCTTATATGCAAGTTATTTTCATAAAAAGTGTTTGGGGACCCGGGTCCTGCCCCAGGGGACAAGTATCATTGCAAAAAATTTTTAAAAAATGGCCGTTTTTTGGGAGCAGTGATTTTTTTAATGCTTAAAGTGAAACAATAAAAATTGAATATTTAAATATCGTGCCGGGGGTTTCTAGTATGCCTGTAAAGTGGCACATTTTTCCCGTGTTTAGAGCAGTACCACAGCAAAATGACATTTCTAAAGGAAAAAAAGTTATTCAAAACTGATCACGGCTGTGATGAATTGTCGGGTCTCGCAATATAGATAAAACTCATTGAAAAAAAGAGCATGGCCCCCCCCAGTCCATTACCAGGCCCTGGTATGAATATTAAGGGGAACCCCGAACCAAAATTTAAAAAAAAATTGCGTGGGTGTCCCCCTAAAATCCATACCAGGCCCTTCAGGTCTGATATGGAAATTAAGGGGAACCCTGCGCCAAATTTAAAAAAAAATGGCGTAAGGCCCCCCCCCAATCCATACCAGACACTTCAGGTCTGGTATGGATTTTAAGGGGAACCCTGCGCCAAAATTTATTAAAAAAATGACGTAGGGGTCCTCCCCAGAATCCATACCAGACCCTTATCCAAGCACGCAACCTGGCAGGCCGCAGGCCTGAACTGTACCAGGCCACATGCCCTCAACATGGGGAGGGTGCTTTGGGGTAGCCCCCTAAAGCACCTTGTCCCCATGTTGATGGGAACAAGGGCCTCATCCCCAAAACCCTTGCCCAGTGGTTGTGGGGGTCTGCGGGTGGGGGGGCTTATAGGAATCTAGTACCCCTACCATTTCACAAAAAAGTGTCAAAATGTTAAAAATGACAAGACACAACTTGGGGACACAGCTTGATGACAGTTCTTATATAACTGAGGGTGGGGCCACCCGGTGACATGCCTGGGTGACCCCGCCCCCTCTGACGCCAAAAATATTTTGGATTAAAACATGTCCACTGGGGCAGGACCCGGGTCCCCAAACACTTTTTATGACAATAACTTGCATATAAGCCTTTAAAATTAGCACTTTTGATTATTCATGTTCGTGTCCCAAAGACGGTGTTCGTATGCTCTGCTGAATTTTTTGCCTGTTCGGTATGTTCTGGTGCGAATTGAACCTGGGGGGGGGGGGGGGGCGGGGTGTTCGGCCCATCCCTACTCGTCACATACATCAAGGAGCCTTGGATGCCCATGACCCTGTCAATGGTTCTCAGGTTTTCCTTCCTTGTATCACTTTTGGTAAGTCCTGACCACTGCAAACTGGGAACATCTCACAACTGACCCGGATTGAGACAAAAAAATAGGCCCGGGCACTTTAGACTGGTTAGGGGGGCAGTTGGTGACGTGATATTCACGCAGTCAGTCCTCTGCACTATAATGTAAACGGGCACTATGATATATAGGGACTGCACTGTAATGATTACAATGCAGTCCCCTTTATATCACAGTGCCCCTTGCAATCCCAATTACAGCTGGTCACGTGATGTAAACAGAAGATCGGTAATAGTTTTTTTTTTTCCTCACGCTGACAGCGTGAGGGGAAAAAAAAGCCGATCACCGGCTTCTGTGCAAGGGACATCGGTCCCGAAGAGGAAGAGGCGAAGCCGCCTCATCTGTGCCCATCAGTATCGCCTGCCAGTGCCCACAGTGCCATGAATCAGTGCCCACTAGTGCATAAGTGCCAGCAATCAGTGCCACCTATCAATGCCCACGAGTGCCACCTATCAATGCCCACCAGTGGTGCCAATCAGTGCCTCATCAGTGACACCTAGCAGTGCTGCCTATGAGTGTCACCCACCAGTGCCGATCAGTGCCCATCACTGCCACCTATCAGTACCCATCAGTGCCACCTATCAGTGCCCCTCAGTGCTGCCCATCAGTGCCCACCAATGCCACCTATCAGTGCCCACCAGTGCCACCTCATCAGTGCCCACCAGTGCCACCTATTAGTGCCCATCAGTGCCGCCTTATCAGTGCCTATCAATGCAGCCTATCGGTGCCCATAAGTGCAGCCTATCAGTGCCCATCAGTGCAGCCTCATCAGCGTACATCAATGAAGAAGAAAAATTACCTGTTTGCAAAATTTATTAACAAAATATAAAACGGTTTTGTATTATTTTTTTTTTTTTTTAAATTTTGGTCATTTAAAATTTTTTTTTAACAAAAAATAAAAAACCCAGAGGTGATCAAATACCACCAAAAGAAAGCTCTAAATGTGGGAAAAAAATGCTAAAATTTTCATTTGGATACAGTGTTGTATGACCGCGCAATTGTCGTTCAAAGAGTGACAGCGCTAAAAGCTGAAAATTGGTCTGGGCAGGAGGGGGTTTAGGTACCCAGTAAGCAAGTGGTTAATATGTAACATACAGCACAGCACACAGAGTATAGCAGTTCTGAGTATATAATGTACAAGGTGTTACAAAATTTTGACCACTGGACCCTGCACGCTGTGCCATACATTACAAACTCTTGGTTACTAACCCTGTATGCTTTAGACCCCTTTCACACTGAGGCGCTTTACAGGCGTTTTTGTGCTAAATAGCTCCTGAAAACTGCCTCTTCTGCAGCCCCAGTGTGAAAGCCCGAGTGCTTTCACACTGGGGCGGTGCGCTTGCAGGACAGGAAAAAAAGTCCTTCAAGCAGCATCTTTGGGGCGGTGCACCGCCTCTTCCCATTGAAATGAATGAGCGCCGCTTTCAAAGCAGAGCTAAGTGGGCGCTTTTAACCCCTTTTTAACCCCTTCTGGGGGTTAAAAGCGCCCCGCTAGTGGCGCCAAAGCGCCACTATAACAGCTGTAAAGGGCCTCTAGTTTTAGTGCTTTACCACTAACGCCCACACCGCCCCAGTGTGAAAGGGGTCTTACTGTTCTCCAGCAAATTTCCCTGGTCTTCCCCCTCAAGTATCCCCTCAAAACTTCCCATCAAATCCTCACTTCTGCTTATCTCTTTGCTTACCTCTGTGTCCCCCATCCACACCTAACCTCTGCAACCCTCATCCACAGCTCACCTCTTCTTTCCCTGTCCACAGCTCCACTCTATACCCCTATCCACAACTCACCCCCCCCCCCCCAATCACACGTCTGCACCCCTCTAACTACAGCTTACACACCCAGTCCACAACTCACCTCTTCGCTCCATCCATATTATCTCTACTCCCCTTCTGCACCCCCATCTAAAGCTCACCCCAATCCACAGCTCTCACCTTTGCCACCCACCTCTGCACCCCCAGCTTCCTCTACAGCTCTCACCTCTGCACAACCTCCCCCACAGCTCCAGTGTTGCCAACCATCAGTATTTTTACTGGCCAGCCAGTAAAAAACAGGCAGTTTTCTCCTGCCAGTAAATGCTAGTAAAAGTAAAAGGTTGCCAGTAAAAAATATGGCTATGACGCTCAGCTTGGTCCAGAGCCAGCTGAGACCATCCGAGTGCCTTCTACAGTGTGATCGTGCGGCTCTGGCGGAGGCGGTGCAATGGAGCCAAGCAGAGCGGCAGAGCCACGTGTGGGTCTGCGGTATGGGAGCAAGACAGGCTGGGACTGTCAGTGCTCTTTAGACTGGAGTGGACTGAAGGGACCATTTGGCATGGAGAATGTCACTGTGACTCAGGAGGGGACGTGTTGTGTCGGTGAGATCTCGTCCTCATCTGTGCTGCTGCACACTGCTGTCAGTGTCACTGTGAGAGTCAATTTTATGTGTGAGTGCCGCCCATTCTAATTTCTTGCCCTCCTGAGTCCTGTCCCTGAGCTACTTACTTACTATATCGCAAATAAAATAAGAAATATGTTTTTTGCCTTATTATCTACCTTAACCACTTCAGCCCCGGAAGATTTGGCTGCTCAATGGCCATTTTTTGCGATTCGGAGTCGCTTTAACTGACAATTGCGCGGTCGTGCGATGCTGTACCCAAACAAAATGTACATCTTTTTTTCCCACAAATAGAGCTATCTTTTGGTGGTATTTGATCACCTCTGCGGTTTTTATTTTTTTGCGCTATAAACAAAAGGAGAGTGAAAATTTTGAAAAAAAAACACAATGGGGGTTATTTACGAAAGGCAAATCCACTTTGCACTGAAAGTGCACTTGGAAGTGCAGTCACTCTAAATCTAAGGGGTAGATGTGAAATGAGTGGAAGCTCTGCTGATTTTATCATCCAATCATGTGCAAGCTAAAATTCTGTTTTTTATTTTCCTTGCATGTCCCCCTCGGATCTATAGCGACTGCACTTCCAAGTGCACTAGCAGTGCAAAGTGGATTTTCCTTTAGTAAATAACCCCCAATATCTTTTAATTTTTGCTATAATAAATATCCCACATTTTTTAAATAAATATCCCACATTTTTTATCAAAAATAATAATTTTTTCTTCAGTTTAGGTTGATATGTATTTTTATAATAAAGAAATAATAAAGAAACGACGCAGCACTAAATTAATAAGTTGAACAGTAATGTGAAAAATCACAAAGGGAAACCACATAAGAAAAACTAAAGCAGTTTTCAAAAAATGAAAAATTACATAGGAATATTTAACATAAATGAATGCACAATATAAAAAACATAAAATCATATATCAGTGTCACAGAATAGTGATATATTAATTTACCAGAAAGATGCAAGTGTTAAATCAGTGAAATCAATTGAATTAAACACTGAATAGCATCCAAGTGCTATTAATCACCATAAATGAAAAACAAATCTATAAAAAGTCCCATCACAAACAGTGCAAATGAATAAGAGAAAAAAAAAAGTCCATAAACATGATATAGAAGCTAATCCAAAAGTTGTGGTGAAAATAGATCCAGTCTCCCAATTGTTAAATGCATCCAAGTGAGTAATGAGGCTCATTACCGACTCAAATGACCACACAGGTGGTCTCACCAAGCATAGGGAATGTTAAGGTCTCCCAACAACCTCTACCGGAATCTGTAGTGTTGGCTAGATCTGCAATGACACAAACACATGACCTTCAGACTGATAGACTGGGTAGCAACTGCTATTGTGTTCCCACCAGTATTCTTCTACATATTTTTGGTAAACAAAAATTGCAATAAGCGTATATTGATTGGTTTGCGCAAAAGTTATAGCGTCTATAAAATAGGGGATAGATTTATGACATTTTTATTATTATTTTTTGTTTTTACCAGTAATGGCGACGATCTGAGATTTTTATTGGGATTGCGACATTATGGCGGACACATCGGACACTTTTGACTCCATTGACAATTATACAGCGATCAGTGCTATAAAAATGCACTGATTACTGTGTAAATGTCACTGGCAGGGAAGGGGTTAACACTAGGGGGGCGGTCAAGGGGTTAATTGTGTTCCCTAGTGTGTGTTCTAACTGTGGGGGGGAGTGGGACTGTCTAGGAGGAGACAGAGATCGGTGTTTATACGTAATATGAACACACGATCTGTCTCCTCTCCCCTGAAAGAACCGGGATCTATGTGTTTACACACACTGATCCGAGTTCTCGCTCTGTCACGAGTGATTGCAGGAGCCCGGCGGTCCTCGGGGTCTGGCAAACGCTGCTGGCGTGCGCTCCCCTAGTGGCCAAAAGGCCCAGCTGTGCCATTCTGCCGCAGTAAAACTGCGGCGGCTGGTTGGCAAGCAGTTAAATCATATTGTTAATTGCATACTGTATATGTTTGTAGCCTAAATACTCTAATTTGCACTTAAAAGTTTAATTTTGTAACTTTTGGAAATGCCAGTAAAAACTTCGCTGTGCCAGTAAATGTTGGGTGTTGTGCCAGTAAATTTCAATCTGGTAGGTTGTCAACACTGCACAGCTCTCATTTTACACAACTTGCCCTCCCCTCCCCCCTGGACATCTGTCACTTTGCACAACCTGCCTTCTGCCCTCTGCAGCTCTTACCTCCCTTCCCAGTACAAAGCTCCCTTCCCAGTTCTCCTCTCTGGACAAATTGTAATTGTGCACAATGAAAACCTGTGGCTTTGTGTAACTAAAGAGCAGGCTTCATCCACCTGCTGGCTTGTATACAATGTTTGGGCAATTCTTTAGGCATTTTGCCAAGGCACCCCTGGAGAAACCTCAATGCACCCTGGTTGAAAAGGGCGGCTCTAGTCATTACAATTTGCAGCCTTGCGGCCTAGTGCAGCAGTGGAAGAGGAGTCGGCGGCAGCCCGGCGCGGTAGACAGAATGGAGCTGGCGCGGGCCCCTGCCCTAGGGCAGCCATGGCCATCGCTGGAAGAAGCAGAGGTCCTGGAGGGGATGGCGTCGGTACCAGAGCGGCATCTGCTGGCAAGCAGAGGGCCCCGCGTGGGAGGAGTTCGGTGGAGAGCCGCGTGGACCACCGGGCCCCTATTGATGACATCATCTCCTTCAGCTTCCACAGCGTCCCCTGTTGGCCAGGAGGACCAACGCTCAGAAGGTGAACTCACGGACTCGGATACAGAAGTGCCTGGTGCAGCGTTGGGCCTGTCGGAGCATCTGCGGGGATCCGGAATGGCGGTTGGTTGGTCGGTTTCCCATGGGCAGCCTGGTAAATCCTCTTCTGTTTCTTTGTCTATTTCTTCTCCTGTGTCTTTGTTGTCTGTGTCCCCTCCCCCCCACTGTCCTATGTGGTAGTACGGTTAGGGGTGGGCCAGTGGCAGCAGCCGGTATTGGCGTCAGGTGTGGAGGTTGGGTCTTCAGGCGTCAAGGGCTCCGGGAATGCGTTGCTGCAGCAATTAATAGCGTCTCTGTTAATGGGCTGTAGGGATATAGTGAGTAGGGGCATCGCGGCCGTGCCCCCTTCCGCTGCGATCTCGCCGGTAGTGGCATGGGTGGTCGGGGGGTCCTGACGCCACTTCCCTGCCAGTCACCCTGTTAGCGGTCCTGGGGAGTTAGCAGGTCCCAGCGGTGGCGCCCGTGGCGTTTGCTGCACCCCCGGCGGTAGGGGGGCTCCGCAGGTAAGTACGGGGGCGGGCGCCTCTACCCCGGCTGTGGCTGGAGTTTCCCTGGTGAGTACGGACGGGGCTTCCATTCCGGGGGGGTATGGCTGCAGACGGAGTTCGTCTGGCAGACGCGGCTTGATGTGAGGTCTACGTTTGCTACGAGGGCCCCCTTGGTGCTCACTTAAAGTCAGAGGTGAGGGAGAAGATTTGGAAGGGTGACTACATGGAAACCTTTTCACTGCTGCCACTCGAGAAATTTAATCTGGATGAGGTCAAGCCAGATGAGAGCAAAAAGGAGGAAGAGGAGAAGCGGCGTTATCGCCTTATCCCGCACACTTTTGCACATTGGATGCAGGCGTTTAACATACTGGGGAGCGTTATCGGGGAAAAAGCGCCGGAGAATTGTTCAGCTTTATTCTGTTATCTGGATTCCATTAGTGAGGCCCAGAGGGTGTATGGGGGGTGGCGTGGCGTGGCTGTGTTACGATGAGCAGTTCCGGCAACGGAAGGCTGTGAGACCATCCTTGCGATGAGATCACAAGGACATTGGCTTGTGGATGAAACTCATGACACAAGCCAGGGTCGCGCCACAGCTCTTTCATGGGGGGGCCGAGGGGGGGGGGCCAGGCCTCTTTGTCGTCGGCCGGAAAGCGCAAGGGGTTCTGTTGGCAGTTCAATGAAGGCAATTACAAGTTCGGGGGATCCTGTTGTTTTCGCCAGGCTGCGGAGGTGCCCATCCTTTGTCCAAATTAAGGGGACGAAGCCGGGCTATCCTGGAAAAAGGGATGACGCCAGTGAATGTGGAAAAAATGGCGCCGTACCTAAGTAGGTATCCGAACAGAGGGGCGGCCATATGCTGTGGTTGGGCCTTAAGGAGGGGTTCCCGATTCCCAACGAGTTGGCGGACGTCCCTCCTGTCTTGGCCAACCTGTGATCAGTGTATGAACATCCAGACGTGGTTTCTAGTAAACTGCAGAAGGAGGTATCTTTGGGCAGGATGCTGGATCCGTTTGCGGGGCCGCTAGTGGTCGACTTGGTGGTTTCACCGTTGAACCGAATCAGTTTTGGCTTATTCATCACCTTTCCCACCCGAAGGGTGGGTCGGTGAATGACGCGATTGATCCTGGCCTTTGTACGGTGTCCTATGCATCCTTCGATGAGGCTGTGCGGTGGATTCAGCAGTTTGGTAGGGGGGTGTTGATGGCAAAGACCGACATTGAGTCGGCTTTTCGTTTGTTGCCGTTGCATCCGGATAGTGTGTGTTTGTTGGGGTGTTGTTGGGAGGGAGAATATTTTATGGACAGATACCTGCCTATGGGTTGTGCTATCTCCTGTTCGTATTTTGGGTTGTTCAATTCTTCTCTGGAGTGGGTGGTCAAGGATTTCTCGGGTCTTCGCTCGATTTTGCACTCTAGATGATTTTTTGGTTATAGGCCCTCCAGACGATTGGTCTTGTCTTATTTTGTTGGCCACTATTCAACATGTTTTCCAAGTTTTTGGTGTTCCGTTGGTGCAGGATAAGACGGAAGGTCCTGTGATGGTGTTAAAATTTTCGGGTATCATTATTGATACTGATCTTATGGAGTGCCAGCTACCAAGCGATAAGCTGGAGTATCTCAGTGGTGGCAGTGGCTCACCGGTCTAAGGTGAAGTTGCGGGACTTGCAGTCATTGTTGGGGAAACTCAACTTTGCGTGCCGCATTATGCCTATGGGGAGGGTGTTCTGCAGACGCTTGGCGCCTGCTACGGCGGGGTTCTGGGCCCCGCATCACTTTGTTCGAATAGGTAGGGACCATAGGGAGGATTTGCAGGTATGGGAGGTGTTTCTGCAGCAGTAAAACGGTAGGTCGTTCTAGCTGGGGCCTGCGGTACAGGCGAGGGAACTTGAGCTGTTCACGGATGCCCCAGGGTCGGTAGGTTTGCGGCTTATTTTCAAGGGCGGTGGTGCGCAGATGGGTGGCCAGAGGAGTTGGCGGGGTCAGCGTTGATCAGGAATTTAATGTTGTTGGAATTGTTCCCCATAATGATGGCAGTGAAACTTTGGGGGGAGGAGTTCAAGGATCGGAGGCTTCGTTTTCATCGCGATAACATGGAGGTGGTACATGCGATTAACTCTCTGTTGGCATTGTCCTTGCCGGTAGTCTGCTTGTTACGTCATTTGGTGTTACGGTATTTAACATGGAACATTGTTATGTCTGCTGTGCCTATCTCGGGGGTCAAGAATGAGGTGGCTGATGCGCTTTCTCGCTTGCAGTGGGACACTTTCCGCCGGTTGGCTCCGGAGGCAGAGCTGATCGTGGGTTCCGTGCCCCAGTTTGTTATGGGAGCTCGTGCTGGTGTCGTGATGTCGTTGGTTCGGCGGTCGGTAGCAGAATCCACCTGGCGGTCATATGAGCGGGTTTGGCGGGAGTGGCAAGAGCTGGTAAGTGACATTAGTGGTTGTGACAGCAGTGACGATAGAATTAATGCGTTGCTTTATTTTTTGGGAAGGAACTGTAAAGAAGGGGTGTCCGTTGCGTCTTTAAATTCCAAGATGGCTGGTTTGGCATTTTTGTTTAAATTGGGTGGAGTCGAGGACGTTACCAAGGATTTTATAGTGCGTAAGTCTTTGAGGAGTTACAGGAAGGGGCTCTCCAGGCCTGACTCTAGGCGCCGGTGTCGTTGGGTATGTTGGAGGTATTAGTAGGGGTGTTGCCCTGAGTGTGTTTTTCACCTTTTGAAGTTCAGCTGTTTAAGACGGCTTTTGTGGTGGCTTTTTTCGGGGCGTTAAGAGTGGGTGAATTGGTCAGCCCTTCCAAATCGGTAATGGGCGGTCTAGATGTCTATGACGTGTTGGGTCATGGTGAGTCGGTTACTCTGCTTGTTCGCAAATCTAAGACGGACCCGTTCGGAAAAGGGGTCAGGGTTGTATTGGGGAGTGTTCCTGGTCTGGCGCTATGCCCGGTCACATTGCTCCGGGAGTGGTCGGTGATATGGCCTCCTGGTCGGGGGCCCCTGTTTATTCACAAAGATGGGTTGCCTTTGTCCAGGTATCAATTTGTGGCAGTGTTTAAATGATGCCTGGAGGTAGGGGGGTTCTCTGTGAAGGACTATTCGTCTCATTCATTTTGAATTGGGGTGGCGACAGAGGCATTGCGCTGGGGTTTGAATGATCAAATCCTGCAGCGCATTGGGAAGTGCATTGGTTCCGTTTGTACGTCCACCCTCACCTGCTGTAAAGAGTGGTGGTGGGGGGGGGGTAGGTCCCTTCTGGTGTTCCCAGTGTCTGTGTTTTGTTTGTTCTGTGGGCTGTTTCTGGGGCAGTGTATTGTGGGTTGTGTGTGTGGTGATTGGTTTCTGTTGTCTATGTTCCTGTTTTGTTTCTGTCTTACAGTCCCGGTGTGTCTGATGTGAATCCTGGGCCATTCTTATGTGTACTGGGGGGGCAAAACGGACATTGGTTATGCCAGAGGGTAGACAGTTGGATTTCCCCTGGGTAGAGGCCACGGTGCGGTGGGTAGGGATCCCAGGCATGTTGTGGCCCAGAGTACTACCTGAAGTTTAGGAATACGCCCAACAGGACAGGCCCCCGGATGTACTGTTGTTGCATGTGGGGGGCAACAACCTTTGCCTCAGGGCTTCTAGAGAGCTCATTAGGGATGTGAAGTGGGATTTCCTCCGACTTTGTACGTCCTTCCATGACACAGTGATAATGTGGTCAGACATCATTGGGAGGGTGGCCTGGCGAGGGGCTCGGTCTGTGGAGCGCATAAATAAGGCCAGATTCAAAGTTAAGTTTGTGGTCCGTAATGGGGGGCTGGTGGTTCGCCACTGCGAGTTGGAGGGTGACATTGGCCTTTGAGGGGTGATGGGGTACATCTGTCCGCAGTGGGCATTGATATGTGGTTCCTGGGGCTCCAGGAAGGTCTACAACGAGCCTTACGGCTGTGGCGGGTCGCCCCCACGCCAAGGGGTCACTAGTGGGCGTCTGTGGCAGGGGTCTCTGTTTCCTGAAGATCGGAATTGTGGTTTGTGTATATACAGTATCTCACAAAAGTGAGTACACCCCTCACTTTTTTGTAAATATTTTATTCTATCTTTTCATGTGACAACACTGAAAAAATGACACTGCTACAATGTAAAGTAGTGAGTGTACAGCTTGTATAACAGTGTAAATTTGCTGTCCCCTCAAAATAACTAAATACACAGCCATTAATGTCTAAACCGCTGGCAACAAAAGTGAGTACACCCCTAAGTGAAAATGTCCAAATTGGGCCCAAAGTGTCAATATTTTGTGTGCCCACCATTATTTTCCAGCACTGCCTTAACCATCTTGGGCATGGAGTTCACCAGAGCTTCACAGGTTGCCACTGGAGTCCTTTTCCACTCCTCCATGATGACATCATGGAGCTGGTGGATGTTAGAGACCTTGCGCTCCTCCATTTGAGGATGCCCCACAGTTGCTCAATAAGGTTTAGGTCTGGAGACATGCTTGGCCAGTCCATCACCTTTACCCTCAGCTTCCTTAGCAAGGCAGTGGTCATCTTGGAGGTGTGTTTGGGGTCCTTATCATGTTGGAATACTGCCCTGTGGCCCAGTCTCCGAAGGGAGGGGGTCATGCTCTGCTTCAGTATGTCACAGTACATGTTGGCATTCATGGTTCCCTCAATAAACTGTAGCTCCCCAGTGCCGGCAGCCCCAGACCATGACACTCCCACCACCATGCTTGACTGTAGGCAAAACACACTTGTCTTTGTACTCCTCACCTGGTTGCCGCCACACACGCTTGACTCCATCTGAACCAAATACGTTTATCTTGGTCTCATCAGACCACAGGGCATGGTTCTAGTATTCCATGTACTTAGTCTGCTTGTCTTCAGCAAACTGTCTGCGGGCTTTCTTGTGCATCATCTTTAGAAGAGGCTTCATTCTGGGACGACAGCCATGTAGACCAATTTGATGCAGTGTGTGGCGTATGGTCTGAGCACTGACAGGCTGACCCCCCCACCCCTTCCACCTCTGCAGCAATGCTGGCAGCACTCATACGTCTATTTCCCAAAGACAACCCCTGGATATGATGCTGAGCACGTGCACTCAACTTCTTTGGTTGATCATGGCGAGGTCTGTTCTGAGTGGAACCTGTCCTGTTAAACCGCTGTATGGTCTTGGCCACCGTGCTGTAGTTCAATTTCGGGGTCTTGGCAATCTTTTTATAACCTAGGCCATCTTTATGTAGAACAACAATTCTTTTTTCAGATCCTCAGAGAGTTCTTTGCCATGAGGTGCCATGTTGGACTTCCAGTTTCCAGTATGAGAGAGTGAGAGCGATAACACCAAATTTAACACACCTGCTCCCCATTCACACCTAAGACCTTGCAACACTAACGAGTCACATGACACCGGGGATGGAAAATGGCTACTTGGGGCCAATCTGGACATTTTCACTTAGGGGTGTACTCACTTTTGTTCCCAGTGGTTACACTGTTATACAAGCTGTACACTCACTACTTTATATTGTAGCAAAGTGTCATTCTTGTCACATGAAAAGATAGAATAAAATATTTACAAAAATGGGAGGGGTGTACTCACTTTTGTGAGATACTATATATATATAGTGTGGTACGGGTTGGGACCTATCTTGGTATGGGTACCTTCCCTATCTGGAAATTTGGGCTATCGGTCATTGAGCTGTATGGTGCAAGAAGGTGATAATTGTTTGTCCCTGTGCTGGTGGGATCCAGGATGCTGTGGTAGTGGTGGTCAGCCGGTGAGATAGCATTACCTTCTTTCAGGAACCTCAGACATAGCAGTTAGTTAATTGGTTGGGTTATATATGTTTATACATGATAGATATATATAATATATATATATATATTCAAATAAAAAGGTTATTTTTATAAAGTTGTTATTTTTGGAATTAATAAAGGGGCCATTTGTTTGGCCATTTAATCCATTCTTGTGACAGTAGTAAAAATGATCAGAATTTTTTTTCTTTTAAAGGGACAGTGTAAAAAAAAACAAAAAGCAAAACTTGCTTACTCCCTGCTCTGGAGTAAGCAAGCGGCTGCAGAGGGAGAAGGAGCTGCATATGCCGATGCTTCCTCTGTAGTGCAGGTTCTTGTCCCAGGCAAAGTGCACTTGGTATCACTTCACCTGGGTCAGGAACCTTTCTAAACGCATTAATGATGGCGGCGGAAGCTGAAAGACAAAAAGGTCAGTTTAATAAACATCACATAGTTTTTCAATGGGCATATTAGCACTTTAAAAAAAAAAAGGATTATTAGGCTGCTTTCACACTGATCCACGGGTATAGCGCAGTCCTGCGGGATAGCTGTACTGAGCCATAGACTTCTATTACAGTATATCCTGAATACAGGAGTTTTGGTGCACTTTCAGAAAGTACAACACACCTGCAAGATATAATAGAAGTCTGTGGCAAATCCCAGCCAACCTACAGGAAAGCTGCAAGTGCGCTGCACCCACGGTGCAGGTAAGTCCCCTTTTACATGAGCGTACCAATCGGGTCCACCTGTCAGTTTTACAGGTGGACCCGATTGGACCCTTCATTCCCCTCCATGGAGCAGTGGGAGTAAACGGACATGTGTCCATTTACACCTGCCTACATCTGATCCACTCCACTAAAAAAAAGACAGATGGGGTGGCAGTCAGGTGTAAACAGAGAGGTGGTCCGATTACATCCGACCACCCATGGAGGAGTGCGGGCTGTGTCTGTGTTCACTCTGCAAAATACAGACATACAGACATATCAACAGACAAATTCCCTCCTGAGCAAGTTGACTCCTGGCGGCGTGCGCCCCGTGTGTAAGGGGCCACAACCACATTGCAACAGTGTGAAAGCAGCCTTATAGGGGTGCTCAGGACAGTAAAGGCTTATTTACATTTGTGGTTTGGGGGGGCAGGCAGAGGTAAAAAACCATAGTTGAGATGTGTTTTTACCAATCTCCAACCCCTGCCCCCAACTATTGGTGTAGTGTCACAGGGTCACAATGGCGTCCTCACCCCGTCTCTCTGTTCTTGTGTGGGTTCCCTCCCATAATACACAGAAATGCTGGCAGGTAAATTGGCTCCTGTCTAAATGTATCCTAAATGTATCCTCGGCCTTAACATAATGATAACACATTGAGGCATGGACTCCTCTAGACCTCTGAAGGTATGCTGTGGTATCTGGATCCAAGCTGTCAGTAGCAGATCATTTACCTCCTGTAAGTTGGGACGTGGGGCCTCCATTAATTGGACTTGTTTTCCAGCACATTCCACAGATGCTCTATGGATTGAGAACTGGAGAATTTGGAGGCCAAGTCAACATCTCAAACTCATTGTTGTGTGTCCTCAAGCCATTCTTGAATTCATCAGACCAGGCTCTGTGGTTCAGTTCTGATGTTCACGTGCCCATTATAGGTGCTTTTGGCTGTGGACACAGATCAGCACGGGCACCTTGACTGGTCTGCAGCTACACAGCCCCATACACAACAAACTGTGTTGTACTGTCCACATAGCAAGTATGACTTGCCACAAATTTGTAACAGTATTGAATTGGTAGTCTTGCTAACTTGCTGCACGTTTTCACTGTCAAGTTATACACTTGCAGAGCACTTGAAGCACAAGTTCTAGTTTCCAATTTGTAACAAATTTGCGTGATAAGCAAGAGCAAAGTTACAGTGGTGAGGTTACAGCAAGAGCTCCAAGTCTACAGCATCAAAATTCAACCACAGTGACCCCTGTGGTGGGAGGACTATTGCACAACATAACTAAAGCAGAACTTGCAGCAGACTTGCAGAACGTTTGCAAAAAAAGCTGATCTGGAATTGTGCAATATGGACTTGCTGTAGCTGTGCAACAAACTTGTGAAGCCTGGCAAGTCCAGCAATAGGTTAGCAGGTCATTTTCAAACATGCAGCTCAATTGCTTGCTATCGGGGTGCGTGTTCTGACACCTTTCTATTAGAACCAGCATTAACTTTTTCAGAAACTTTTTTAGCTCCAGTAGCTCCTCAGGTTCATCAACGAGCCTTGGCTGCCCATGACCCTGTCAATGGTTCTCAGGTTCTCCTTCCTTGTATCACTTTTGGTAAGACCACTGCAAACTGGGAACATCTCACAACTGACCTGGACTAGGACAAAAAAATAGGCCCGGGCATTTTAGACTGGTTAAGGGGGCAGTTGGTGACGTGATATTAACGCAGTCAGTCCTCTGCACTACAATGTAAACTGGCACTGTGATATAAAGGGGATTGCTCTGTAATGATTACATTGCAGTCCCCTTTATATCACAGTACCCCTTGCAATCACAGCCCCCATCCCCATCACATTGCAGTTATGCCCCCCTCCTTTTCTCTCTAAACACAGTGCCCCCCTTTACTCTCTCAGTCCAGCTCTGTCCCACAACAGCAATTTTGGAGATGCTCTGACCCAGTCATCTAGTCCATTGTTTCTCTACTTTTTTTCAGTCAAGGTACCCTTTAAAAATGATGGACAATCTCGAGGCACCCTCCAAAATTATGGACAGTTTTGAGGCGCTCCATTCTAAAATGTAAAAACTATTCCAATGCCCTGTACACGCGATAGGATTTTCCGATGGGAAATGTGTGATAGGACCTTGTTGTTGGAAATTCTGACCGTGTGGGCTCCATCACACATTTTCCTTAGGAATTTCCGACACACAAAGTTTGAGAGCTTGCTATAAAATTTTCTGACAACAAAATCCGTTGTTGGAAATTCCGATCGTGTGTACACAAATACGACTCACAAAGTGCCACGCATGCTCGGAATAAATTAAGAGAGGAAAGCTATTGGCTACTGCCCTGTTTATAGTCCCGACGTACGTGTTTTACGTCACCGCGTTCAGAATGATCGGATTTTCCAACAAATTTGTGTGACCGTGTGTATGCAAGACAAGTTTGAGCCAACATCTGTCGGAAAAAATCCATGGATTTTGTTGTCGGAATGTCCGATCAATGTCTGACCGTGTGTACAGGGCATAATAGTTTTACCCAGGGCTTTTTTTCTCAGAAAATAGGTGCAGGAATTCACCCTCCCTGCCCAAATCCCCGCCCACAACCACTCCCAAACCCCACCCCCAGACACACCTTCCTTAGAGGAGAGAAGTACAACGGTGCCAAATAACTGTAATAAGTGAGGCCTTAGAACTGCGTATCACACATGGTTCAAGAATGTGTAGCACACAAAGTACAGGACTCTATAACACACAGGGCTCAGGAGTTTGTTGTGTGCAGTTGTGAGCGGTGCATATCACACAAGGTGCAGAAAAACAAATCAGGAAACAGGATAGTACTTACATTCAATGTGAAGCGTCCCTTGTTCTCAGAAATATGGAGCATATAGCTCTGTGTACAGAGTGCAGGGATCAGGAATATGTAACAGAGCTCAGCACACAGAGAGCAGAGGTAAAGTGTATGTAATATGCAGTCCAGCATACAGAGTGCAGGGCTCAGGGGTATGTAATGCAAAACCCATTGTACAGAGTACAGCATTCAGGAGTACCATACCGAGGCCTTTAATATGCAGCACAGCAAACAGAGTATAGCAGTTCTGAGTATATAATGTACAAGGTGTTACAAAATTCTCACCACTGGACCCAGCACACTGTGCCATACATTACATACTCTTGGTCACTAACTCTGTATGCTTTAGACCCCTTTCACACTGAGACGCTTTACATGCGTTTTTGTGCTAAAAATAGCTCCTGAAAACTACCTCTTCTGCAGCCCCAGTGTGAAAGCCCGAGTGCTTTCACACTGGGGTGGTGCGCTTGCAGGACAGGAAAAAAAGTCCTTCAAGCAGCATCTTTGGGGCGGTGTGGGAACAGTGTATACACCGCTCCTCCACTGCCCCTGCCCATTGAAATGAATGAACGCCGCTTTCAAAGCAGCACTAAGTGGGCGCTTTTAACCCCTTTTTAACCCCTTCTGGAGGTTAAAAGCACCCCGCTAGTGGCGCCAAAGCGCCGCTATAACAGCAGTAAAGGGCCTCTAGTTTTAGCACTTTACCACTAACGCCCACACCACCCCAGTGTGAAAGGGGTCTTACTGTTCTCCAGCAAATTTCCTTGGTCTTCCCCCTCAAGTATCCCCTAAAAACTACCCATCAAATCCTCACTTCTGCTTATCTCTTTGCTTACCTCTGTGTCCCCCATCCACACCTAACCTCTGCAACCCTCATCCACAGCTCACCTCTTCTTTCCCTGTCCACAGCTCCACTCTATACCCCTATCCACAACTCACCTCCCCCTCCCCCATCACACGTCTGCACCCTCTAACTACAGCTTACACACCCAGTCCACAACTCACCTCTTCACCTCCATCCATATTATTTCTGCTCCCCTTCTGCACCCCCATCTAAAGTTCACCCCAATCCACAGCTCTCACCTTTGCCACCCACCTCTGCCCCCCCCCAGGTCCTCTACAACTCTCACCTCTGCACAAACCCCCCCACAGCTCTCATTTTACACAACCTGCAGCTCTTACCTCTGTACAAAGCTCCCTTCCCAGTTGTCCTCTCTGTACAAATTTCCACCCCTCGCTGCACAATCACCCCCCCCCTTCTTTCACAGTTATCCTCTCTCCATGGACTAAGTCTCTGGGGGTCTCTCACTCTCTCCCCCCCCTTTTTAATCCAGAACGCCCTCACCTCTTCCACTGCCAACCAGTTCTCCAGTCCATGTGGTATGCGCTGGATTTTCAGACGATCGAGGAGCTGTCAGAACTGTAGCTGGGGCTGCTCTGCTCCATGCTACAATGTGAGAAGAAGCGGGGACAGAAGCTGCCTCCTGAATCAACACAAGCAGCTGTATGTTGCTGTGCTTGGACCCGAAGAACCCGAAGGCAGCAGCCCTGGTTGTGCAGCGCTAGTGTGTGTGTTATGACAGGTCAGAGCAGAGAGAGCTGCCTGTCATAAGTGCTGGAACGGCGTTCTGCCACGTCCCGGCAAATAAAAGCCCTGGTTTTACCTAATGCAGCAACATCCACTGTAAAGGAAATTTGTAAGTTCTGTATATAATTGTATTCTATTTTGTACGTATTGCACACTGCCCTCACTGTGCACACGGCACTAATAATGTTTTCAGCGCATGTTTGCATTCTTTCAAGTCCTGATTAGAATTAGTCTGCCTATGTTACGCCCCTTGTTACCATAAAAGTACAATTGTAATATTAATGTGATACCTACCTAATTATGTGTATAAAAACCTTCAATTGCGTCATAATACGGCAGAACAGTTATTTGGAAAGATGTGGAGTGTATCTTTGCTGTCTGTTCCCTACTGCAGTAGTTATTAATTTGAAACCACTAATCAATATGAGGATAGGAGTTGGCTATTTATAAAATGACCAGGTCATCCACACATGTAGGAAAACCAATAGGTGATTTATTCTTTCAAAGCAAATACAGTTTTGCAAAGTGTTACTGACTAGTATTCCAATGTTTCTCTTGTCCCTCACTCAGCTAATGTGACCCCAACACTGATAGAAAGGGGCAGGGGGGAGGGGCTAACAAGGGTGCTCTGCAGGTAACTAACATCCTCCTTATCAACCTGATGTCATTGGTTGGTAGGATGCTGGCAGCAAGAAGGTTGTAATTGTGCACAATGAAAACCTGTGGCTTTGTGTAACTAAAGAGCAGGCTTCATCACAATGCTGGCTTGTATACAATGTTTGGGTAATTTTTTAGGTATTTTGTCAAGGCACCCCTGGAGAAACCTCAATGCACCCTGGTTGAAAAGGGCGGCTCTAGTCATTACAATTTGGCCCTTGTAGAAGTTGTTCAAATCCTTACGCTTGCCCATTTTTTTCTGCTTTCAACACATCAGCTTCAGGGACAACATGTTCACTTGCTGCCTAATATATCCCACCCACTTTCAGACGCCATTGTAACAAGATAATGTTTTCCACTTTACCTGTCAGTGGTCATAAAGTTATGACTAATGTGGTGTATGTGGATGGATGATGCTGTACAGTGCATCCGGAAAGTATTCACAGTGCTTCACTTTTTCCACATTTTGTTATGTTACAGTACAGCCTTATTCCAAAATGGATTACGTTCATTATTTTCCTCAAAATTCTACAAACAATATCCCATAATGACAATATGAAAAAGTTTGTTTGAAATATTTGCAAATTTAATAAAAAAAACGAAAAAAAAAAAAAAAAAATCACACATAAGTATTCACAGCCTTTGCCATGACACTCAAAATTGAGCTCAGGTGCATCCTGTTTCCACTGATCATCATTGAGATGTTTCTACAACTTGACTGGACTTCACCTGTGGTAAATTAAGTTGATTGGACATGATTTGGAAAGGCACACACCTGTCTAAATAAGGTCCCACACTTAACAGTGCATGTCAAAGCACAAACCAAGCCATGAAGTCCAAGGAATTGTCTGTAGACCTCCGAGACAGAATTGTATCGAGGCACAGATCTGGGAAAGGGTACAGAAAAACGTCTGCAGCATTGAGCCTGGGTTCACACATATGTGATGTCAGACATCGCATGTGATTCACACCGCATTGCTGTGCAGAGTACATGCAATGTCTGTGCAATGCAAGTTCACCCATACAGTTATATGGCTGAACTCGCATTGGATTTGTGCGAAAATAGTGCAGGAACCTTTTTTTTTTCCCCGCACTCGAATCGGATTGCATGGGCGTTCACACTGTGATCTAACTCCTGTCCAAATTCACAGTTTGCACTCACAGTTTTTGCGATCTGCGAACCAGTCTGGGAGTGTCATTAACCGCTTCAGCCCCGGAAGATTTGGCTGCTGAATGACCAGTCCTTTTTTTTGCGATTCTGCACTGCGTCTCTTTAACTGACAATTGTGCGGTCGTGCAACGCTGCACCCAAACAAAATTGACGTCCTTTTTTTCCCACAAATAGAGCTTTCTTTTTGTGGTATTTGATCATCTCTGCGTTTTTAATTTTTTGTGCTATAAACAAAAAAAGAGCGACAATTTTGAAAAAACACAATATTTTGTACTTTTTGCTATACTAAATATCCCCATTTTTTTTTTTTTTTAAAAAGCTATTTTTTTCTCAGTTTAGGCTGATATGTATTCTTCTACATATTTTTGGTAAAAAAAAATCGCAATAAGCCTATATTGATTGGTTTGCACAAAAGTTATAACGTCTACAAAATAGGGCATAGATTTATAGCATTTTTATTATAATTTCTTCTTTTTTTACTAGTAATGGCGGCGATCTGTGATTTTTATCGTGACTGCGACATTATGGCGGACACATTGGACATTTTTGACGCATTTTTGGACCATTGTCATTTATACAGTGATCAGTGCTATAAAAATGCAGGGAAGGGGTTAACACTAGAGGGCGATCAGGGGGTTAAATGTGTTACCTAGTGTGTGTTCTAACTCAAGGGGGGATGGGACTGTGTAGGGGAGATGACAGATCACTGTCCATACTTTGTATGAACACACAATCTGTCTCTTTTCCCCTCAGAGAACCGGGATCTGTGTGTTTACACACACAGTTTCCAGTTCTCGCTGTGTCACGAGCGATCGCGGGATCAGGCGCGATGACCTGCCGGGCACTCGCGTGCCCTTAGTGGCCCCAGAGCAAAGTGACGTAACATAACATCGTTTCGCCCAGCCGTGCCATTCTGCCACAGTAAAACTGCGGCAGCTGGTCGGCAAGTGGTTAACTTTGTAATGACACAGCGATTTGCAGAGGGCAGTGTGAACTGCCTGTGAGGGAGATGCGATGCGGGAACCAACACTGGAATCACGCTGGTTCCCACATCACTTATGTGTGAACCGGGGCTATAGGGCCCAATGAGCACAGTGGCCTCCATCATCTGTAAATGGAAGAAGTTTGGAACCACCAGGACTCTTCCTAGTGCGGCCAAACTGACCGATTGGGGGAGAAAAGCCTAATGCCGCGTACACACGGTCGGACTTTTCGTCTACAAAAGTCCGACAGCCTGTCCGACAGACTTCCGGCGGACTTTCGGAGGACTTGCAGCAGACTTTCTAACGAACGGACTTGCCTACACACGACCACACAAAAGTCCGACGGATTCGTACGTGATGACGTACACCGGACTAAAATAAGGAAGTTCATAGCCAGTAGCCAATAGCTGCCCTAGCGTGGGTTTTTGTCCGTCGGACTAGCACACAGACGAGCGGATTTCGGGGTCCGTCGTAGTTACGACGTAAAGATTTGAAGCATGTTTCAAATCTAAAGTCCGTCGGATTTGAGGCTAAAAAAGTCAGTTGAAAGTCCGGAGAAGCCCACACACGATCGGATTACCAGCCAGCTTTAGTCCGTCGGCGTCCGTTGGACTTTTGTAGACGAAAAGTCCGACCGTGTGTACGCGGCATTAGTCAGGGAGGTGCACATCATTTACGGCTTACTGAAGACTTAAAGGTGCCAAATTTAAAAAGATAACAGCATTCAAAATGGCCAAACTTGGAGTTTTGAATGCTTTTAAGTGCAAAGGAGGGATTTGTGGTCCTATAGACCCCAGATTACTCCATAAAGAGGACCTGTCATTGACTATTACTGTCACAAAGGATGTTTACATTCCTTGTGACAGTAGTAAAAATGATCAGAATTTTTTTTAAAGGGACAGTGTAAAAAAAAAAAATTAAAATAAAATAAATAAACAAAAAAAAAATTTAAAGTACCCCGTCCCTCCGTGGGCATGGGAGGAGCCTAGGACACAGTCTGCTGAATACATTGTATCAAGCAGCAGCAGCTTGCGTAGCAAGCCTTGTCCTTACAAGCCAGCTGAGATCTGCCTATCTGCTTATCTGCATGCCTAAAACAAGTCAGGCACACGTGAGTTTATCACTGTGCTGTTTTGCCTGTGAACTTTTATTGTAACAATATTGCGCAATGTTTTCTCTCTTTGTTTATTTTACATAAAACCACTTGATACTGAGAAAATTACCATTCATTGTGGCTGTGGAAGAAATAGCTCAGAGGGTGAACAAATAAGTATAAGTACTGCAGAAATCCAGATATCCCAGATTACTGAGGATTGAACTGTCACCTGTTACTTATCCTATCTCATGAATTTAATCATCTATATTTAATCAGATTCTATTGGCACTATCTATCTATTTATACTCATCAATTGTATATGTAGTAAGTTTATCATTTATTTATTTTTTATTACGGAGGATTCAACACTTATCACAGGGAATATATCTAATTTATTTATTTATTGGCACTAATTTGGATTGATTACTATTTGTAAATGCATTTTTAGTATATTTATACACAATTGTTGCTTAGTTTACTTTGGAGATATTGCACCACTTCCAGTGGATTTGTATAACTGGAGGAACACAGTTTTTAAATATTTGCGATTTTTTCATATATTTGCGATTTTATATATATGCGATTTTTTAGCGATTTGGTAGCAATTTTTTCACATTGGTTTTTTAGCACAAAAAAATCTTTTCTCACATTGATTGAACTTTGTATCAGAGCGCATCAATCTATGTTATACCCCGTCCCTCCGTGCTTACACGCAGAGGCGAATGCATATGTAAGTCACGCCCACAAATGTAAATGGTGTTTAAACTACACATGTGAGGTATCGCCATGATTGTTAGAGCGAGAGCAATCATTCTAACACAAGACCTCCTCTGTAACTCTAAACTGCTAACCTGTAGATATTTTTAAACCTATGGTGATTTTTAAATATCGTATTTTGTCACCATTCCACGAATATGCGCAATTTCACTGTGTAAAAATATACCAGGGTTATGGCATCTAGCTGCTGCCAAACCAAGGGTATATAACGTCAGAATAGCGACGTACATACACGGTCTGCGGTCTGGAAATGGTAAAGACGTCCCTATTCCCCCGAGGAAGATTTTGATAATTGCAATCGAAACGCGTTGGGATCTTTTTTGGGCAAGAATACCAATTTGGAAATTCCTGCATAAAGGTATGTTACCTGCCATTGTTTAACCACTTTCTGCCCACCATATAGCAGAATGATGGCCGGAAAGTGGTTGTATTTACCTAACTGGACTACAAGCAGGATAAGCCGCTAGCGAGCACCCGCTGGGACATGCAGTGCGGCAATTGGTGGTGTGGTGTGTCAGTCTGACACACCGCAGCTCCGATCCTGGTGAAGAGCCTCTGACGTAGGCTCTTTACCATGTGAGCAGCTGTGTCCAATCACAACTGATCACAGTGTAAACAAGAAGAGCCATTTATTGTCTTTTCCTCTATTTGCACTGACAGATGCGAGTAAAGGAGAAACGATCGGCTGCTCTCCTGACAGGGGGTCTGTGCCGATAATCAGTGCATTCATTATAGGTGCAGACCCATCGAGGATGCCCACTGGAGACCACCAGGAATGCCAATCAGTGCCCATTAGGATGGCACTCTATGCCCATCAGTGATTGCCTGTCAGTGCCTCCTGATTAGTGCTGCCTATCAGTGCCATCTATCAGTGCAGCCCATCAGTACCGTCTATAAGTGCTCACCAGTGCCACCTATGAGTGCCCATCAGTGCCACCCATCAGTGCTCCTTGGTCACAACTGAAGCCACCCCTCAGTAAAAGGCACATGAC
Organism: Aquarana catesbeiana; assembly: GCF_042186555.1. Lineage (NCBI taxonomy): Eukaryota > Metazoa > Chordata > Amphibia > Anura > Ranidae > Aquarana > Aquarana catesbeiana. The sequence goes on along the minus strand of NC_133324.1, from coordinate 133,178,101 downwards.
AGCCCGCCTTGAGTATGCCAAAAGGTACTTGAAGGACTCTCAGACCATGAGAAAGAAAATTCTCTGGTCTGATGAAACAAAGATTGAACTCTTTGGCCTTAAGGCAAGCGTCATGTCTGGAGGAAACCATGGCAATACCATCCCGACAATGAAACCTTGGTGGTGGCAGCATCATGATGTGGGGATGCTTTTCAGCGGCAGGAACTGGGAGACTAGTCAGGATGGAGGGAAAGATGAATGCAGCAATGTACAGAGACATCCTTGATTAAAACCTGCTCCAGAGCGCTCTGGACCTCAAACTGGGGCGAAGGTTCATCTTCCAACAGGACAACGACCCTAAGCACACAGCCATGATAACAAAGGAGTGGCTACAGGACAACTCTGTGAATGTCCTTGAGTGGCCCAGCCAGAGCCCAGACTTGAAGCTGATTGAACATCTCTGGAGAGATCTGAAAATGGCTGTGTACCAACGCTTCCCATCCAACCTGATGGAGCTTGAGAGGTCCTGCAAAGAAGAATGGGAGAAACTACCCAAAAATAGGTGTGTCCCGCCCAAGGTACGTCATATGATGTCCTTGACTTTGTGTGGGTATATCTGAATGATGTCTGTAGGTACAGGCATCATTCAAATATTGTCTTTTTCAGCCGGCGATTCCCTACACCATAAGAATGATCATAGTGGCTGTTCCGCCGCTTGGTCGTTCTTACGGGCGGCGAGAGGGGACGCCCCTCCCTCCTGTGCTTCTACCGACTCACCGCTTCCATAGGTGAGTCAGAGAACGGATCCGCTGGCCCCGGATGTTTACCATAGAGATTTCCGGCAGACCAGATGGTCGCCGGAGTCTCTATGATCGTTCAGAGGCCGAACGCGATGTTATGACGTCTCGCCCGGCCTCTGAATTCAAACAAATGGCGCTACTTTGGCTGGGAAGCCGAGATCCTTTTTTTGTTTTTTTTTTATTTCAGGCTTCCCAGCCTAGAGGTGAGATGTGGAGTCTTATTGACCCCATATATCACTGTAAAGAGGACCGATCATGCCCTAGTCCTATTACAAGGGATGTTTAAATTCCTTGTAATAGGAATAAAAGTGATTAAAATTGAATTTTATTTTTTTAAGTGTCAAACTAAAAAAGACAAGTAAAATTAATAATAAAAAAATATATATAAATCGCCCCTGTCCCCGAACGCAAACGTAAGCACATATGAAAACGGTGTTCAAACCACACATGTGAGGTATCACTGCGAATGTTAGAGCGAGAGCAATAATTTTGGCCCTAGATCTCCTCTGTAACTCAAAATGTAACCAGTAAAAATTTTTAAAGCGTCGCCTATGGGGATTTTTAAGTACCGAAGTTTGGCGCCATTCCACGAGCGTGTGCAATTTTGAAGCGTGACATGTTAGGTATCTATTTACTCGGCATAACTTCATCTTTCACATTTTGTAAAAAAATTAAGCTAACTTTAATGTTTTTTTTTTTTTTTTTTAAAGCATGAAAGGTTTTTTTTTTCCAAAAAAAACCTGTTAAAAAAATTGCTGTGCAACGACCGCCATTGTATTCTCTAGGGTCTTTGCTAAAAAAAAACATATATAATGTTTGGGGGTTCTATGTCGTTTTCTAGCAACAGAATGATGAATTTTACATGTAGGAGAGAAATGTCAGAATTGGTCTGGATGGGAAGTTTTAATCTATTTTGGAATAAGGCTGTAACAAAAAATGTGGAAAAGTGAAGCGCTGTGAATACTTTCCGGATGCTCTGTATATGGACAGCACAATGGCTCAGTGGTTAGCTCTTCTACCTTGCAGCACTGAGATGATTGGTTCACATCCCAGTCAGGACATTATCTATGGAGAGTTTATCTATTCTCCTGGATTTATGTGTCCTTCCCCCCACCACTGTCTATACTTCTCCTAATAAATACGTGAGATTGGAGGGAAGGGGCTGATGTGAGGTTGTCAGCACTATAGAAGTGCTGATAATAAATGGAGTCATGTAAAGAAATGAGAATATAAACTTTCCATTCTGAGCTCTGCTTTGTTTCTATACTTATTGTTTCAATTGAAAGTGATAGAAAATGAAAGTAAAGTCCCCGCCCCTCCTGAATTCTGAGCTAAAGGACAGTCCCTCCCTGCACCGCCCCCTCCATACTGTGACCTCCCTGTGTGTGGGGCCTGGGGGAGGAGCAGTGTGGTCAGGACACGCCCCCCCTCTCCCCCTCTCTCCCGCACACACAAGGAGCTGCTGAACGTATAGAGAGAGATCAGAGCGAACTTCTGCTGGGATCTATAGCCGGACTTCATACACAATCATGGAATATACAAGGAGATCAGTCCTCTGCTGGCTGGGACTTGTGATCGTGCTCTGTGCCGTGCAATGTACACCGCAAAGGAGAGGTAAGTGACACCCAGAGAAGATATATGTTTAGATCTATAGCCTGTGACACAATCAATGTTCCTTTCCTCCCTCTATTCTTCCTCTGATCCCCTATGGGGGATGATGTTGCTGACTTGTTTGGGTTGTCACCCTAATCCTTGGTTTAGGAGAAGCATCTGGGAGAAGCCAGGACTCTGCAAAGTCTGACTTGACCCTCAGTGGACCTATCAGGGTGCAGATCAGAGCTCCACATATACAGCGACTGTCCATATTGCTGTGTGTACAGGTTCTCTAACATTGACTGTACACTTATGGATGGAGCTGCTTGAGACTTCTTCCCCACATTTGGTAGACCACTCATCAGCTCTGTCCATAGAAATGATGGACAAGGCCAGGCTGGTCCGGTGCAGAGACAATAGGAATGATGAATTCAGAGCTCCTTCTACAGTCCTGATCCCATCCTCCATCCATCCTATCTGGGGTCTGTACACCATGCATGTGTATGATCACATCTCACCATAACATGGCCATACACCGTTCAAATTTCAGCAGGTTCTGGATGAAATCCAAGCGATAGGTAGGACACCACACGTCTCAAAGAACTTCCATTGAAAATTGAAGGAGCCAGGCAAAAATACTTTGTTGAACTGTGACTGCAACCAATCAGCTCCAGCCACTGTTTGGGTATATAGTAGCCAAAAATACAATAGCCAGCCGCATCCATTCACACTGTTCAGATGGGGGACCTCAAATCCATATCTATCTATCTATCTATCTATCTATCTATCTATCTATCTATCTATCTATCTATCTATCTATCTATCTATCTATCTATCTATCTATCTATCTAGATTTTCCTCTACGTATAACAGCAGCCTTTCTCAACCTTTTCAACACAGAGAAAACCTTGAACTAACTTTCCAGAATCAGGGAACCACTGATAATAATGTCTATATCTACTACTCGTGATACATTAGTGGGATGGTCACTGGGAAGAATTACCACCTATAAATAGCTTAAAAGAGCAACGGCGTCAGTGGGAACTTATCTGAGAGGTAGAAATTGCCGATTTCTCAAGGTACCCCTAGTAACCTCTGGAGGAACCATGGTGGAGAAGTGCTGATGAGTACATTGTCCTCCTATATATGTCACTGTCCATTAAGGTATTCTTTATCTGTCATCCTTTTCGCTATCTATGGCTGATTAAAGTGGCAGATCGCTTTGGTTTCTAATGGAAGAAGACACAGTTCCCCCTAACAGTCTTTTTATTTAGACATTCAACATTTTCAGTGAGAGGGAATCTGTAAATGTTTGTGTGTCAGGGCAGATTATGGCTGCTAAGGATCCGCTGTATACAGTACACTAAATATACGTCTGATGTTAATAAACATGTACATTATTTATCTTCTATATACTGTATATGTGTCTGTCCATCTATATATACATTATCTCTCGTCACTATTCATCTGTGTTTTATCAATCGATCGATTCATCTGTGTGTATATTATCATTATCTATCTCTTTTCCTTTCCTTTTTTCCTTTACTTTGTTTCCTTTCCTTCATTCCTTTCCTTCTTTTCCCTTTTTTCCTTTCCTCCTTTCCCCTGTTCATTCTTTTCATTTCCTCCTTTTCCTCCGTTCCTCATTTTCCTCCGTTCTTCATTTTCCTTACCTACTTTTCCTTTCCTCCTTTTTCCCCCGTTCTTCCTTTTCCTTTCCTCCTTTCCTCCTTTTCCTTTCCTCCTCTTCCTCCATTCCTCATTTTCCTTACCTTCTTTTCCTTTCCTCCTTTTCCTCCGTTCCTCCTTTTCCTCCGTTCCTCCTTTTCCTCCGTTCCTCCTTTTCTTCCGTTCCTCCTTTTCTTCCGTTCCTCCTTTTCTTCCGTTCCTCCTTTTCCTTCGTTCCTCCTTTTCCTCCGTTCCTCCTTTTCCTCCGTTCCTCCTTTTCCTCCGTTCCTCCTTTTCTTCCGTTCCTCCTTTTCCTCTGTTCCTCCTTTTCCTCCGTTCCTCCTTTTCCTCTGTTCCTCATTTTCCTTTCCTTCTTTTCCTCTGTTCCTCATTTTCCTTTCCTCCTTTTCCTCTGTTCCTGATTTTCCTTTCCTCCTTTTCCACCGTTGCTCATTTTCCTTTCCTCCTTTTCCTTTGTTCCTCATTTTCCTTTCCTCCTTTTCCTCCGTTCCTTTTTTTCCTTTCCTCCGTTCTTCCTTTTCTTTTTCTCCTTTTCCTCTTTTTCTTTTCCTTTCCTTCCTTCCATTATCTATCTTTACACTATATGTCCAGTTTAAGGGCTAGTTCACACCACATGCAGTCCAGTACGTTTTTTTTCTGCATCAAAAAGTAGGTTCTAGGGCTTTCCAGTTCAAGAAAAAACTGCACTGGAACGTGAAAAATGTATCAAAAACACCCCGGAATGCACTGGAACGCATCAAAAACGCAGCGCACCCCAGTACATTGAAAAAAAAAAAACAGGAAAAAAAAAGAAGAAAGCATCTGGAATACATCCAGAAATGCATTAAAAACGCACAGGAAGGGGCCAAGAAACGCGATAAAAACACACATGCAGAAATGCATCTGGAATGGATCTGGAGTGCGTTTTTGTGGTGTGAACCAGCCCTGAGTATAAATTCTCTATCATCTCTCTGCCTGTGGCTGATGAAAGTCCGGCAGATCTTTCTGGTTTCTGATGGAAGAAGATGCGGTCCTCTTTTCAGTCTGTGTATTTGGACCCAGCTCAAATTTTTTACCCAACTAGAAAGTTTCTGTTCATTTGAACAACCAACCATGGTTCCTGATGTGTGGAGAAGGAGAACATGCCACAGGGCACACAAAACATGGTAGTGTCTGATACTTGCTGTCCTCCACAAAACACGATGGTCAGTTTTCCTTTTTGTTTTTTATAGCCAGAACTATCCCATGTACATTTGTACGAGTCTAATATAAGTCATTTATTTGTGTTGGTTGTTTTGCAGTGTGTGTATTGATCAGCTTTATTATTCAACTAACAAAATGGTTTATCCAAGAGATTAGTGCAAACACAATAGGATTGGCTGCGTTCTCAGGACCTTTTGTTCCTGGTTTCTCGGAAATCCAGATTTCTTTTATTCCCATCTAGCAGTGTGGGACCGCCCCATGCCAGGGCATTCAATGCTCCGCCACTGCAATGCCCACATGACCTTGAGCACAAGTAGATAAATGACAGCCAGGGACTTTTCATGAATTTGAGATGACTGAGGATGTCTGTGACAACCGAATGAGCTGGTCTGCTATATTAGATATAGAGTTGTATGAATGATCATAGCTTTAAAAGCTAAAAGTAAAATAGTTTAAAGAGGATTGTAGGTATTGGACCAAAAGACCTTTGTTCCTAAAGTATAACCAATTTTTACACTTTCATTTTGGATAGGGTAAGATTAAAACCCCAGCCATATTTTTTTTCTGTCCGTGTCCCATTAGGAAGGTTTGTCTTCATTTCCTGTCTAGGAGACAGTACAGGAAGTGAGAGGATGTCTCCACAGAATGTAACTTCTTCTTAAACTGGCCATACACATTTTATTTATTTTTGTTCAGCCAGCATATCTCTTCTTCCACACAAACGAGGTGCGCGCTTTGACTGCGGGTGCGGGAATCGCTGCAATACCCGCAAACAATCGCAATAATGTGAACCTAGTCTCAATCCTATATTATAATATTAATAATAATAAGGCTACTTTCACACTGAGGCGCTTTACAGGTGCTATAACGCTAAAAATAGTGCCTGCAAAGTGCCTTGAAAGAGCCTCTCCTATCACTCCAGTGATAAGGCCCTTGGGCTTTGACACTGGAGCGGTGCGCTGACGGGATGGTTAAAAAAAAGTCCTGCAAGCTGCATCTTTGCAGCGCGGTAGGAGCGGTGTATACACCGCTCCTAAAGCGCCCCTGCCCATTGAAATCAGTGGGCAGCGCCGGCAATGCGCCGCTGCAGTGGCGCTTTGCAGCCGGTTGTAACCCTTTTTCAGCCACTAGTGGGCGTTAAAAGCACCCGCTAGCAGCCGAAAACCTCTGCTAAAACGATGGTAAAGCGGCGCTAAAAATTGCGGCGTTTTACCGCCGACACTCCCAAATGTCAAAGTAGCCTAATAATAGAGGCCTGAAGGAATTCTGCATTCTAGGCATACGTCCCTGAACACAAACAGCCCTAAGGCCCCTTTCACACTGGGGCGGGGGCGGCGTCAGCGGTAAAGCACCGCTAATTTTAGCAGCGCTTTACCGTCATATTTGCGGAGGTATTCGCCCGCTAGCGGGGCGCTTTTACCCTCCGCTAGCGGCCGAGAAAGGGTTAAAACCACCGCAAAGCGCTGCTGCACATTTTTTCCTGTGACAATAATCACATTACGTTAGTACATAGCTATGCTTGCCTTTGTCGTTTGAGAATTTTCGTACAAGTTAATAGCATTCTTAGTTACATCATGATAAGCACCTTCATGGGAAATCGGACGATAGTTCATCTGATTTTTCTCATTGGGGTTGATTTACTAAAGACAAATAGACCGTGCAGTTGCTCCAGAGCTTAGTAAATAAGGCAAAGCTTCAGTTTGTAAAGAATGCCCAATCATGTGCAAGGAAAAAAAAAAAAAAGATAACAATTTTTTTTGCTTGCACATGATTTTAATGATTGAAGTAAGCAGAGCTTCTGCCCATTTACTAAGCTCTGGCGCAACTGCTCTTGCAGAGTGCAACTGCAAAGTGCACAGTCTATTTGCCTTTAGTAAATCATCCCCATGTTGTGTGCTAGGCCTAATGCCTCGTACACACGATCGGATTGTTGGCCAACGTGGAATTTTGTCCAAAAGGTGTTGGCTCAAACTTGTCTTGCATACACACGGTCTCAAATGTTGGCCAACAATTACAAACGTAGTGACGTACTAGACATACTATGTGGTTTTTCAGCTCTTTGGTGCCACCCCTTGGGCTCCTTCTGCTAATTTCCTGTTAGTAGATGATTGGTGGGTGTTGATTCTCGCTTTTCTTTTTGCGTTTTTCAATTCATGCTTTTTAGTTAGTTTCTGAACAGCCTTTCGTCAACTAGACATGTTGCGGAATTGGAGGAGATAAGGTGTTATTTATTATTGGCCTTGGAGTTATTGCTTTGACATTTTTTTTTGTTTGAATAATGATTTGATTTGGTGTATTTTCTATATTTTTGGATGCATAGAATGCACTTTTTGGTTAAGTTCTATTGGCAGATAGCATGTCTAATTTTTTTTTAATGCACAATAAAAAAATTGTGTAGAATAATACTTGGCTATGTGTTTTACTTCAAATGACAGTTTGGGAGTAGGCAGTTACATTTTAAAAAATACAATGTAAAATTAACAAGGGACACCAACATAGTTGTATCTTTGTTCTTAAAAACTGCGGGATAATGGTGTTGTGTGGTAACTTGCACAAATAAAAAAAAAACAAAAAACCATAATAATATTATTCTTGATATCACTAGAAAAAAGGCCTTTGAAAATTTGTTTGCAATAACTCCATCAGTATCACCAGCAAAGTAGCTTCATTATTATTCCATTAAAGAAGGAGAGAATTGTGCGCTGCATTTGGAGATTTCATAATTTGCCACATCACCAATGTTAATTCTCCATTACAAACGCTAGTTTACAAGACCAACCGCTTCTGCTTTGGAGCATGCGTGTTTACACTTTGGACTTTTGTCCGACGGACTTGTGTACATACGATTGGAAAATTCGACAACACACATTTGTTTGGCGTAAAGTTTTTGAAGACATGAAGACATGCTAGCCAACATTCGTTGGCGGAAAGTCCAAGAACAATTGTCCGATGGAGCATACACACAGTCGGATTTTCCGCCAACAGCCTGACATCCAACATTTCTCGATGGAAAATCCGATCGCGTGTACGGGGTTTTAGACTTTACCATGCTTTTGGCAGTGGGGCTGGAAGCTGTACCTGTGCCTCCTGGGGGCCGTGTGCATGTAGTTTTAGTTAGCATTATCACTGTATAAGATGAATTGCCTGAGTACACACCATGCTGGTTTAATTTAAGTAAAAAGAAGAGTATTTAAAAAAAGCAAGAATAACCAGTACAGGAACATGTGCTCCAGCATATTTGGTTTTAGATGCGTTGTCATTTTTTAGTAAAGCTGATTGCAACAAGGAAAATAAGGGTCAGTGTGGAGGGACCCCCAGGTTCTCCTCAGTGGGACATGCAGTCACAGCATTGCGGCTTCACCTGTGTCCATGGACCATAGAGGCCATTATTGAGTCTTTCTGTGTGGCCATTACATATTGGCCTTTCCTTATTGACCTCCGACCATTGTCAGTGTGATTCCATTTGATATTTCCCCAGTGTATAGGCCACATGTGCTGTGAGTCATTTGTTGGTTATACTGCCTGCTAAGGGTATTTTGTCTTGCTTTCCTATCCATAACAGAAGAATGTCTCCACAGCAGTAATCAGCTCTGGGTCAGAGTTCATAGGCGTCAAAACATTCTGGAGGGATGACGTCATGGGACAGCTTTCTCCTGGGACTGTCTGCTTCTATCCTGGCATTCCTCCAGCACATTCCGCCCCTGTCCTCCCACTCCTGTGACTTCATGGATGGACATCAAACATCTCCTTGGAGCCAGAACTGGAGCTCCTCATTTTACACGGCTAGCTTGTAAAAGTTCCCAGAACACACCAGAAGGATCATTTTAGTCAGAAGCACAGATGTGTAAACTGAAGTGCAGGCTATAGGGTGAAGTGTTACCTCAGGTCCCTTTCCTAAAAGTAAAAGTAAAAATCCAAGGTGCCATTGATTGGATGCCCATGAGGTGAAATCTTACAAGTTTAGTCACCTAAAGGAATGGCGCACAGACAAAAACATACAAAACTGACGCTATTAACACTAGTTTATTATTAGGCCTCATTCACATGGGCACACTCCAGCATACACTCCTGTGAGGGCCTTGTTTATCCACATAGGGATGCACAGGTGTTTGATGCATCCCCATGCAGGTAGTCCCATTTCTGTCAGTTGGGATGCAGTGGCTGTACAAACAAAGCTGCTGTTCTCAATTTCATATCCCTGAGTGTCTGGATGCACAGCCCTGAACCCACACTGTCTGCGTTTGGGCCGTGTACCAGCACCTACTTGGAGATTGCGAGCAGCAGCTGTGTCCGTGCAGCCACTGCATCCCAATTAAAATCAACATGAAAGGAACTGCCTGCACGGAGATGCACAGAATACCTGTGCGTCCCCATGCAGGTAAACTGGGGCTCCTGCGCAAGCGTATGCTGTAATACACCTATGTGAATGTAGTCTTATGTTTGATGGTACTGTTCCATGCTTAGGACCCCTTGCACACAAGGCCATCCAGGCGCAAGGTGTCCCTCCCAACATTTTAGTGTGCCCGGTGGGACATGTGCAGTGTCCAGCTCTGCTACCTGCAGTCTGTCTTAAGTCTATGGCAGGCTATAGCTGTATGGGGCTGAACACTACTGGTTGGTGCCCATGTTTAGGGCCCTATGTGTTCAGGGACGAATGTACAGAACAAAGAAGACCTGCGTTTTATGCATTCGTCTTTGAACGTACAGGGCTCTAAACACCGGTACCACTCAGTACAGTGCCTCTATGGACACCTGTCTCTCCTGGGTGCACTAAAATGCTGGAAGGAACGCACTGCACCTGGACGACCCTGTGTGCAAGGAGCCTAAATAACTTGAGCATTTTTTTACCTTGTAATTTACCTCCCAATGCCTGACTACACTCAACATGCCGAATCCAATTATTCCTAATAGTCCCTATTCACACTTGTACTCCCAGTCACCCTACCCTCCAAAAGTACATGAGCTTTTGTTTAGCATATTCAGGTGTTTTTGCCCCTATATAGTTCAGTGGGTGCGCCTGTAAATGCATATGTGCGTTTCTGTAGGTTTTTGCGTTTGAAAATCTCTTCCTCTAGAACTGCTCTCCTACCCTTGCCCAAGTCCTGAACCTTGATATACACGTAAAATCACTTATACAGTACATTGCTTGTAAAACACCCAAAAAAACATTTTAAAATCACTAGCGATGCGCTGTGTATTTTTTATTGTAGGTAAACAAGGCATCAGAAATTATTTGAGGTAGGTGTAGGCTGTTCAGATCACCGCATTGCAAATCAAAAACATTTTTTTTTCTCTATAAGAAACTCTTTCCATTAAAGCTGACCTTCACCCAGAAATGTACAATAAAGGCACCTTTAAAAATGTTATCAAACACCATTCTTTGAATACCTTGTGTGCGTTTGTGTCTATTGCTTTTATGCCTGCAGCCATTTTCAGTAATTCAGATTAATCTCTCCCCTTTTTTAAATTAATTTTGCCCTCAAGATCTGGCAAAATTTCCCCAAATCTTTAAAAAATTTGGTGAAAACTTGCAGTTTGCAGACGAAATCTCTGGTGATGTAGCCTTCCCAGGGTGCAGCTGTGAGGCCAAACTGTGTACATCATTTAAATGTGAATGACTGGGTTAATCTTTGACTTAACAGATGAGTAACAGAGGTTTTGCAAGCAGCGTGCAGAGGTGCATGCACCATTTATTTTTAATGTTGTGGGGGAAAGGTTCACCTGAAAGCGGAGTACCACCCTCAAAGTTTTATTTTTATAGTCAGCAGCTACAAATACTGTAGCTGCTGACTTTTAATAAGGAAACTTACCTGTCCAGGGAGCCCGCGATGTCGGCCCACTGAAGTCGGCTCGGCTCGATACGGCACTGCGTTACTTTAACTGACAATTGCGCTGTCGTGTGACGCTGTACCCAAATAAAATTTATGTCCCTTTTTTCCCACAAATAGAGCTTTCTTTTGGTGGTATTTGATCACCTCTGTGGTTTTTATTTTTTGCACTGTATACAAAAAAAGACCGACAATTTTGAAAAAAAAAAAGAATATTTTTTACATCTCTGCTATAAAACGTTCCCAATAAAAAAATGTAAAAAAATCAAATTTCTTCATCAATTTAGGCCAAAATGTATTCTGCTACATATTTTTGGTAGTAAAAATTCCAGTACGTGTATATTGATTGGTGTGCGCAAAAGTTACAGCGTCTACAAACTATGGGATATTTTTATTTGTTTTTTTTTTTTTTTTTATAGTAGTGGCGGCAATCAGCAACTTATAGCTGGACTGCGATATTGCGGTGGACAAATCGGACACCTAACTGACACTTTTTAGGGATCAGTGACACTAATACAGTGATCAGTGCTAAACAAAATATGCACTGTTACTGTACACATGACACTGGCAGGGAAGGGGTTAACATCAGGGGCGATCAAAGGTTTTAAATGTGTTCCCTGGGAGTGATTACTAACTGTGGAAGGGGGGTGCTTTGACTGGGGGAATGTCAGGAACACAGGATCAGCACATTCCCCTCTCACAGAACAGCAATCTGCCCTGTTTACATAGGCAGACCACCGTTCTGCCTTTCTCATGAACGATCAGTGGCTCTCCACTGGACCTGCTGATTGGCTTCCGCTGTGTCCAATCATAGCAGGAGTGGGCCGCTGGTGGCGCGCGCGCCCCAGACCCGGAAGTGTCAGATCATGTACTATCTACGTGATCTGGCACAGAGCGGCCACCCTGCCGCAGTATATCTACGGTGGACTGTCGCTAAGCTGTTAAACTTTATTTATTTATTTTTTATATATAGATATATATATCTATATATAGATATATATATATATACATATTTTCCCTATATACTGACTTTCTTAAAAGTCATGAATGCAGTAATTTAGGGCTTAGATGAGTTTAGAAGTTTTTTTTTTTTTTTTGCAGTTTTGGTAGTTAAAGTGGACCTATCATCACGTGTACACCGATCAGCCATAACATTATGATCACCCACGATAACCTGTTGAGGTATGGACTCCATTGGACTTCTGAAGGTATGCTATGGTATCTGGCACCAAGCTGTCGGTAGCCCATCCTTTAAGTCCTGTAAGTTGCGGAGTGTGGATCAGACTTGTTTATCCAGCACATGCCACAGATGCTCGATTGGGTTGAGATCTGTAGATTTTGAAGGCCAGGTCAACACCTTAAATTCATTATTATATTCCTCAAACCATTCCTGAATTCCTCAGACCAGCCCACCTTCTTCTATTTCTCTGTGGTCCAGTTCTAATGCTCACCTGCCCATTGTAGGTGCTTTTGGTCATGGACGCAGGTTGCCATGGGCACCCTGACCAATCTGTGGCTATGCAGCCCCGTTTGCAACAAATCGCCATTCACTGTGTGTTCTGACACCTTTCTATCAGCATTGATTTTTTTTTCAGAAATTTGAGGTACAGTAGCTCTTCTATTGGGTCAGACTACACAGGCCAGCCTTTTCCCTTCGCCGGAGTTGAAATTTAATGTTGATTCAACCCCATTAATGATAAGAAAATCGAATGAATGTCCCCAAAATGACTTTAGTGGTAAATGCCCTCAGATGACAGCCCTATAGCAATGTCCATAGAAGCAATGAAATACGATTAGCATCACCTTTTGAACTGTCCTTCCCTGTGGACAAATATTTGAGGAAAACAGGCTTTTATTGTTAGAGGTCTAATTAGGGACAGACATTTTATGGGACACTATCAGTTTAATTAATTTTCAGACCCCTGACAATAAAAGCCTTCCCTCATGCTTTTGACCAAATGTTCTGAGTTGTGGGAGAAAAAAAACAGGGAAAGCATACAAACTCCATGCAGATTGTTGGTGAGATTGGAACTCAGACCCCAGAGGGGTGTCAGATCCAGTCTTGCGGCAGTTTCCATAAATCAATCCTCGTGTGTTCAGTTTCATAAATAGCTCCTTTCAGCAGGGGGGATGCACAGTCTCTGGTGCCCCCGGGTCAGGGTACATGACAATTTGTCACTTTGCTTGATGTACCAAGGTGTTAAAAAAGTATGGAGCATCAGGGAAAATGTCAAATGTCTCTGGGAAAAGATGGTTCCTACAATGTAATGACTTGGAGCAGGAAGGACTTTTTGGTAAATGCTATGGCAGGTCTTTAACCACTTCACTACTGGGCACTTTTACCCCCTTCCTGCCCAGGCCAATTTTCAGCTTTCAGCGATGTCGCACTTTGAATGAGAATTGTGCAGTAATGCAACGCTGTACCCAAACAACATTTTTATCATTTTTTTGAGACAGAGCTTGCTTTCTTTTGGTGGTATTTAATCACCACTGGGTTTGTATTTTTTTGCTAAACAAACAAAAAAAGACCAACAATTAACCACTTAAGGACCAGCCACGTTTTGAGATTTTGGTGTTTACATGTTTAAAACAGTTTTTTTTTTTACTAGAAAATTACTTAAAACCCCCAAACATTATATATTGTTTTTGTTCTAACACCCTAGAGAATAAAATGGCGGTCATTGCAATACTTTTTTTCACACCGTATTTGTGCAGCGGTCTTACAAGCTCGCTTTTTTTGGAAAAAAATCACTTTTTGAATAAAAAAATAAGACAACAGTAAAGTTAGCCCAATTTTTTTTTTTTATATTGTGAAATATAATATAATATAAAAAAGTCCGCAGATCTCATATTTGGACTTAAATGCGATAAAAAAAAAAAAAATTGTCATTTGAAAAAATGACAACAGAAAAATGTGCCTTTAAGACGTATGGGCGGAAGTGACGTTTTGACGTCGCTTCCGCCCTGCTATGGTATGGAGACGGGTGGGGGCCATCTTCCCCTCACTCATCTCCATACCCAGCAAGGGGACAGACGCGATCGCCTCCGCCACTGCCGCTGGCTCCGGTGAGCGGCAGTGGGCACCGGATCGCGGTGCCACCTATAAAAGTGAACTTGCGGCGAATCTGCTGCAGAGACCACTTTTATCTTGTAGCCGACCGCCGGCCGAACACGGGGATACCGGGGTTATGGCAGCTAACTGCTGCCATAACGATATCCGTCCCCAAAGTAGGGACGTACAACCGCGTGCAGCGGTCGGCAAGTGGTTAAACTAATAAAAACTTTTTTATTTTGTAAATAAGTGATTTTTCTCCTTCACTGATGTGCGCTGATGAGGCTGCACTGACGGGCACTGGTAGGCTGCACTGATGAGTTGGCACTGATATGCGGCACTGATGGCCACTGACTGGCATCACTGATGGGCCTGCACTGATAATTATTACCCTGATTATCAGTGCAGATGTCCCCACTGAGGAAAGCAGCTTATCGGCTCTCCTCTTCTCATGCGCTGTCAGCCTGAGGAAAGGAAAGCCAATAACCGGCAGTTCCTATTTACAATGTGATAAGCTGTGATTGGACACAGCTGATCACATGGTAAAGTGCCTACGTCATAGGCTCTTTACCGTGATCGAAGATATGGTGTGTCTGAGGCTAATTAAATGCAGATAAGGCACCAAGTGAGTTTAATTACCACCTTAATCAGCCACAGAACCTGTATAATTAATATGTGTTCGGTTTTAAAGGGATGAGGTGGCAACCATACACCTAGGGCAGCCTATTTACTTGAATGGGCTGCCCTACGCCTGACAAATGCCCCAAAGTAGCTCCAGAACATTTTTGGTGGTGAAGCGTTGGGTTTTTTTTTCAGTGCGCGTTTTAGAGTATTTTGTTGTGTGACAAACACGTGGCAAAGTGTGCATCTGCTACCCGTCCTAGGGGGGCCATGAAGTACATGGTAAAACGCATGGAGTTTTTTTTTTTTTTGTTTTGTCACGCATTGAGGAAGAGCCCAGGTGTGAATGCAGAGATTCACCGTTCTGGTCACTGGCGACCATTATCACCCAGAGTGAAAGTGAATCCCAAATTTTGAGTGTTCACCAGAAAAGGAATAGAGGGGGGAAAAAAATCCAATGGGAATGCTAGTTCTGGTTGCCCTGGTGACTACCAGGGATTTCCCATCACTTGCTGTTGCAGCTATGGGACAGGAAGTGAAGGGAAATCTCAATGGGACAAAAAAAAAAAGCACCCCAACGCAGATTTCAAACACAGTGCGTTTTGCAGGTACCAAATCACATGTTAACACACTACCCTGCGGTTTGGTGTGGCACATTTTTTAAAAGTAGTGCATGTCCTACTTTTTTCCGTGTTCCAGTGCAATTTCAGCCTATTCAAATGAATCACACTACACGGGAATTCAGAGGAATCGCACAGGGACGTGGCACACATTCCTGTGTGATCCTGACGTGAACTGCCCTTACTGTCACATAATATCTGGTAGCAGGGAGCCACATCATCCTGATAGCAACATTTACAATGCCAGACTGAACATTGTACAGGACAAACAAAGGTGTGCTGTGTATGTGGCACGATTCTAATATTTTCCTATGTAATCACATTCACTTGAATAGATCTTATCAAACAGTAAATCATTTTATGTACTGGACTGTGAGGACATGAGCAGAGGGAACAAGTACGGTATTTATTCCACAAAGAGAAATCTATAACTGGGCAACAGTCAATGTAAACTCTTAACTGAATGCACTTAGCCTGCTAAATCACTGTGTATAATGAAAAAAAGCTGCTATATTTTGAATTCAGACGCATGTTGTCACCATCTTTCAGGTACACAGCATTGTCACCCTATTACAGACAGTAATTTTAATGACAGCTGCAACTTAAAACTATTAAGAATGGCTTTTAAAATTATATTAATATGTTAAAGAGGAAGTAAACTCTGATGGGTTTTACTTCCTTTTTAGCTCCCTGCAAAGTAAAAGCATAATGTGCTAGTATGCATCGTATACTAGCACATTATGTGCCACTTACCTTCAAACGAAGCCCGCAATGTCCCCGCTGGAGGCCACATCCATCTTCGCTCCTCTTCCTTCCGGGGCCACGGACTCAGGCTCTGTGACTGGCTGGAGTCGTGTGACAACACTCCCACGCATGCACGCAGGAGCCGCCAAGCATGGCACTCGCTAGTGAAGAAACGCACGGAGGGTGATATCGGCGCACTACTGTACCTGTGGGTAAGCCTTATTATAGGCTTACCTATACCAACCGCTTTAAAGCATATAAGAAGAGGTTTTAGTGATTGAGTTTACATACACTTTATTACAGGGTTCACATTTGACAGTGGTGTCTCAAAGCATCATGAGTTTAAGAGTACACAGCAGCAGCTGTTTGCTTTTGGACTCTTTCTCTCTCACTGACACTATGGCCAGCCCCTGAGAACAGAGCAGGCAAAGGGGGGGGGGGGGGAATGAGGCACAGGCCGAATCAATATTGCCCAGTGTTCTGGTTCCGAAAAATCAAGCAATGCTTTTAACCCCTTTGCGTTGGGGCCTCCCGGCCCTTTAAGAGGTTTCATATGCCGGGGGCAGGGTTTATAATCATGTGACCTCCATGATTGGCTGTAATTAGTTTTTTGTTAGCCACCGGTAACTGTGTCAGCTAATTGGTGCCTAGGAGGTAACCAGAGAGCGTGGCATTCACCTAAGGGCTCATTCAGATAAGCAATTAAGCAACAAGTACTATTTAACCTCCTCTTTTGACCTAAAACAATGGACACGCTTCTACTCTCTCTGTTGGCAACTGCCTTGACCTCATATTCCCCTACCTGCACTCCGCACAACCTCTCCAATATTCCTTTTCCTCTCTCTGATCACCACCTTATTAGTTTCACTCTGTCCTTGTCTTCCTCCTCCTTACCTTCCAACTACCAAACTATTACCCGTAGAAACCTTCGCCATCTTAACCCTTCTCTTCTTTTTTCTGCTACAGATTGTCTCTACGACAAAATCTCATCCTTATCCTGCCCCAACTTGGCCACTTCTGTCTACAACAGTTCATTGTCATCCACCCTGGATACTTTCGCCCACCTCACTACACACAGAATCAGGCCCTGACCGCTACAACCCTGGCAGACAGACAATACCAGAAGCCTCAAAAAACGTTTGAAACGTCTTTTCTACCTTTACCACTCTACTTCATCCTCCATTACCTCCACCCACTAACTTACTCACTGCCCAGAAGATTGCTAATCACTTAAAAAATAAGATTGAGATAATTTGTCTCGAGATATCCGCTCTACAGATATCTCCCTCACTTTACACTCCTTGTCGTCCTGCACAATCAATACTTCCCTCTTTTAACCCAGCTACTATAGAGGAAGTCACTAAACTTTTTTCTAACGCCCACCTAACCTCCAGCCCCCTGGACCCTGTTCCTTCTCATATATTACTGTCACCATCTGACTCTATCCTACACTCTTTAACTCATATCTTCAACCTCTCACTCTCTACTGGCATCTTCCCCAACCCTCTAAAACATGCACTAGTCACTCCCATACCAAAAAAGGCCTCACTAGACCCCACCAATCTTAACAACCTAAGACCCATCTCTTTACTCCCTTTTGCCTCCAAACGTTTAGTCTACAACCGACTGAGCGACCACCTCATTGAGAATAACCTTCTTGATCCCCTTCAGTCTGGATTTCGCCCACAGGACTCCACAGAAACTGCCCTCCTAAAACTCACAAATGACTTACTAATAGCCAAAACCAACGGTCATTATTCCGTACTCTTACTCTTGGACCTTTCCGCTGCCTTTGATACAGTTGACCACCCCCTCCTGCTCAAAAAACTCAATTTGCTTGGTCTCCATGGCTGCACTCTCAGTTGGTTCGAAGCTTACCTATCTTATCGCACCTTCAGTGTCACTTACAACTCCACTTCCTCCTCTCCAACTCCTCTTACAGTTGGGGACCCCCAAGGTTCTGTTCTTGGACCTCTACTATTCTCGATCTACACATCCTCCCTGGGTCAGCTGATAGTCTCCCATGGCTTCCACTACCATTTATATGCTGATGACACCCAAATCTATCTCTCTGCCCCTCAGCTCACTCCATCAGTCTCCTCATGCATCACTGATTTACTAACAGACATATCAGCCTGGATGTCAAATCACTTCCTCAAACTGAATCTATCTAAAACTGAGCTTTTAATATTTCTTCCCCCCACGTGCCCCTTCCCCTGACTTCTCTGTCAAGATCAATGGCACACCTATCAGTCCGTCCCCACATGCCAGGGTGCTAGGGATAAACTTAGACCAGTGGTTCTCAACTCCTGTCCTCAGGACCCACTCACAGGCCAGGTTTGCAAGATAACTGAAATACATCACAGGTGATATAATTTTCTGCTCAGTGATTGCAGTATTCTAGTCTGCATCTCCCCAAGGTAATACTTAAAATCTGGCCTGTTAGTGGGTCCTGGGGACAGGAGTTGAGAACCACTGCCTTAGACTCTGAACTGTCCTTTCAGGCCCACATACAATCCCTGTCCAATTCATGCCGCCTTAGCCTCCGCAACATTTCCAGAATACGCGCCTTTTTAACTAATGACACCACCAAGCTTCTAATTCACTCCCTGGTTATCTCTTGACTACTGCAACTCCCTCCTCATTGGATTACCTTTACATAGACTATCCCCCTTCAGTCCATAATGAACGCCGCTGCAAGACTCATCCACCTTACCAACCATTCAGTGTCCTCCACCCCTCTCTGCCAATCCCTCCACTGGCTTCCACTCACCCAACGAATAAAATTCAAAGTACTAACAATAATTTACAAAGCCATTCATAACTCTGCCCCCAGCTACATCACTAACCTAGTCCCAAAATACCAACCAAGCCGCTCTCTTCGGTCCTCCCAAGACCTCCTGCTCTCTAGCTCCCTTGTCACCTCCTCACATGCTCGCCTCCAGGATTTCTCCAGAGCTTCTCCCATCCTTTGGAACTCCCTACCCCAATCTGTCCGACTATCCCCTAATCTATCCATCTTTAGACAATCCCTGAAAACCCTTCTCTTCAAAGAAGCCTATCCTGCTTCTAACTAACACTGTTTTACTTCCTCCATCAGCTCATTCCCCACAGCTATTACCTTTTGTATCAATCGACCCTTCCTTTTTATTGTAAGCTCTAATGAGCAGAGCACTCTGATTCCTCTTGTACCAAATTGTAATGTAACTGTAATGTCTGCCTTTATTTTGTTAAGCACTGCTCAACCTGTTGGCTCTATATAAAACCTGTATAATAATAATAATATAATATATATAGGCTGCCCTTAGAAGTCAATGCACGCACAGCACCGGCATAGACACAACTGCATGTCAAAATTGGACATGTGGGCAACACGGAGTGCACTGGTCCAAAGGCAAAGGCTCCCGCTTCTGCCCGCATGTCAAAATTTGACATGCAATTTTGCTCGTGTGAGCGCTGCTTTTGTTAATCCACTTCAATGGACAGCTCGCACACAGCTCCAAGGTGGATGCATGCACATCTGCAAGCGGCTTTGCGTGGAGGACAGGCTAAAGGGAGAGTATCATGTAGCTTTAAATAGTCCATGTTGTAAGCTTTTTTACAAGGTTTACTTTTTATTTTGACATGTAGTACATTTTTATATAGCTTTCACATTTTTACCAGCTTGGTATTCCATATTTGTGGTATTGTATTATATATAGAGATTTGTAGAACAGCTGCTAGATGGAACTCTCAGTGTCTCAATGCAATTAAAAAAATGATTCTACTGTATTGTGGTGTTTGCCCAGGGATCCTCCGTATCCCTAATGCTTTTCACTGAAGTCAATGATTCTGGCTTTCATATGTGGCCCAGAACAAAAAGCCCCACAATGATGAGTGCCAAATGGGAGGGTCTGGTTCATTATAATCCCCTGCTGCACTCTGTGTTCTAATGAGGAAAGTTGTCATGTCTGCATGCCTTTTAGATGTAGTTCATGGCAGACAATTAGGTTGTCCAATATTGTAGGAAAATATGTATTCCATCTGTGTACTTAGCTGTCTAGAGTTCAGATTTCATTTTGCGGGGCCCTGCAGGTCATTTTTGTAAATCGAATGACGTGGGATTCCGTATGTTGGTCTATTTGAAGACCTGGCAGACACTCATGTATTTACATTGAAAAGTGTTAAATGTATGGAAAGAACAGTTGTAAGCCCCGTAGGATATACAGGAAGTACTGTTTGTCAGTCAAGTAAAGGTTCAACAGTCCACACATTCCTTGCATGGTATGTACAGTAATCAAATTGTATTTTGAAAGTGAATTTATTTTCATTACTTCCTTTATTCGTTTAACTGCTTCCTATCAGGCTGCACAAGTTCTCTACAGTAGATGGATTGTATGATATCTGAATTTTACAGATAAAGCAAAGCTTTCTGAAAGAGGAGCTCCAGTCAAAAACTGTAACTGCTGACTTTTAATAAACAGACACTCGCCTGTCCCATGATCCAGCGGTGTTCTCACCCCAGTCGTGTTCTCCCTGTGTACTCCCTTGCCGGAGCCGGCATCTTTACTGTGGACACCCGGCTTTGACAGCTTGCGGCTTCACAGCCGGGTGTCCACTGCGTGTGCGCGAGCGGCGCTGCACTCTGTGACTGGTTCCCAAGTCTTCTGCGACCTGTTATGTGTCCCAGAAGACTTCAGGAGGGAAGAGGGAAGGAGAACTTCTGAAGTGGGACCAGGTACCTGTCAAAATAGGGTACCCCCTCCTCCCCAAAAGCTCAATTTCACAAACAGGAGCCGGGGAGGAGGCCTTAAGAGCTCCAGTCTCCCAGCCTTGCGGCTTCACAGCCGGCTTCACAATGCGCATGCACCAACAGTGCTGCACTCTGTGAATGGTCTTGCAGTCTTCTGGGACCTGTGATGTGTCCCAGAAGGCTACACGGGAAGAGGCGGCAACTTCTGCTCAGATTGCCACAGCAATCCTGATGAAGTGGGAGTGGATACCTGTCAAAACCAGGAACCCCCCCCCCCCAATAACTGGGCAATTGTTAGAGAGAAGGGGGGGGGGGGGGAGGATGCAAGCAAGCGGAACTTCCCCTATTTGGTAAAGTTCCGCTTTAAAGTAAAAGTTCTTTCTTGGATAGAGTGGAGAGGGATTGGAACACCTGTCGAATTTTTTATTGCTGTCTGTGCCCTCATTAGGGAGACTCACCTCTATTAGTCCTTTTTACTATTATTGTCCTAGTGACCTCTGTCAAGATGGAAAGTGAGGGGAAATCCAAAATATTAGAGTTGTCAGTGGAACACTGGTGAACTTTTTAGTCTTATGACAAGTGTCTTAGGGCCCTTTTCACACGGCCCACCGATAGGTTCCAACTGTCAGTTTTTCAGGCAGACCCTATTGGACCATCCGTTGCCCTCTATGGTGCAGCAGGTGTCAATGGACATGTGTCCGCTGACATCCACCGACATCTGATCCTGTCCGCTAAAAACAGACTAATGGGGGTCAGTTCCCCATTGATCTGGCAAGTCCGTTTACATCCAACCACCCATAGAGGACAGCGGGCTGTGTCTGTGTCCGCTCTGCGTGAGTGGACATGGACCAGCCTTCTGCCTGTTCAGCCAGGATCAGCGGACAGATCCCCCCCTCCCCAACTCCAGCGGAGCCCACCCCGTGTGGAAAGGGGCCCAAACCACTTGGTGAGATTTTCTCTCATTCCTGTTGCTTCTCCAGGACAGGAAAGAAAGGCAAATTTCCCCAAGTGAGACACAAATAGCAAAAAATAAACTGACAGGGGTTTTGGTCCTTCCTACCTCTACTACAACTAAAAAAAAAAAGTGACTATACTCACACTGTAGATAATTATTATTATTATATTTTTTTTAATGTAATATTCTTCTATGATTGGAATGGACCCCCATTCTTTTCAATTCTTATTAACTTATCCTTAATTCATTTCAGGTAATAACAGTGGCAATCCACGAACTTTTTACAATCCTGGAGAGTCTGTTGATGAATATGTTGATGAAGGCTTTCCAGAAGATGCAATAGATAACATTGACGATTTTCCGGATGAGGCCATAGATGCATCTGGAGAAGAATCAGGAATGGAGCCCACACAGCCTCGCACCCGCAGTAACGTTAAGGAAGTAACAAACATTACAAAGCAGTTTCATCTGTATCTGACTAGCCCACTATTGACCAGATTTGTACCATCGATGTACACCTTGGTATTCGTTGTGGCGCTTCCTCTCAATGTCATGGCTGTCATCATATTCTTGTTTAAAATGAAGGTCAGAAAGCCAGCCATTGTCTATATGCTGAACCTGGCCATGGCTGATGTCCTCTTCGTCAGTGTTCTTCCCTTCAACATTGCTTACCGATTTGCAGGAAATGATTGGCATTTTGGACCTGCCATGTGTCAGTTTGTCACTGCAGCATTTTACTTTAACATGTACTGCTCCATCCTACTCATGACAAGTATCAGTGTGGATCGGTTCCTAGCGGTTGTTTATCCAATGCATTCTCTTTCCTGGCGCACGATGGGTAGAGCCTGGCTAGTCTGTATCTTCATCTGGATTGTATCCATTGCCAGCAGTGCACCTCTTTTAATAAGTGAGCAGACTAAACATGTTGCCTTATTTGGCATCACCACCTGCCATGATGTACAAGACCTGAAGGACCTCAGGGGTTTTTACCTGTACTATTTTACCACTTTCATCATAGTCTTCTTTGTATTACCATTAATCATTACAACAATCTGTTATATTGGCATCATTCGCAGCTTGAGCAGTAAAAGCATTGGGACCTCATGCAAGAAGACCCGAGCCTTAGTCTTGGCCATTGTGGTGCTCTGTGTTTTCATCATGTGCTTTGGGCCCAGCAATCTCATCTTCCTAATACATTATTTGTACTTCAGTCATGGAGCCAACCAGTCTCTGTATTTTGCCTACATCCTTTGTGCCTGCATTAGCAGTATCAACTGCTGTCTGGACCCGATTATATATTACTATGGCTCCACCCAATGTCAAAAGTACTTGTATAGTTTGGTGTGCTGCAAGAAGTTAGCTGAGCCTGTAAGCAGCAGTGGTCAGTTAATGAGCACATCAGGCAAAAATGAGACAGGCGTCAGCAGTGCAAAAAATAGCATCTACCGAAAACTTCTGACATAAATTTTACTTACCTGGTTTTGCTGAACAGTTGTAGACTTGCACTTTCCTTTATGCACAGTATAACTTATTTCATGTGACTGTGTTGCTTGGGCTGGTCCTTATAGATCAGATGTTTTCAGTTCACATGATCAACACACCTGTGTAGATAAGTTTAATACAAAAGATCAGGTTAAAAAATGTATTTAAAAACCACCCAGTTGGAGTTTGTGTTAAGAAAGTGCTTTCAGTGTAGATCAGCCTTTCTCAACCAGGGTTCCATGGCACCTTAGGTTTCCTAAAGAGATTGCTAGGGATTCCTAGAGCAATGACCTGTTTCTGCCTCTCCAATAAGTAACCACCGACAGCAAATATCTTTTTATCTATCTGTAATGGGGGTATTCTTCCCAATGACACCAAATGTAAGGAGCATTTTTCCCTCTCACCATCATGCTAATGTACTGTAAGCTGCAGAATTAGTCATTATAAACAGGTTCCCTGAGACCAGAAAATTATTTCAAGGGTTCCTCTGTGTTAAAAAGGCTGAGAAAGGCTGATGTAGTTAATTTTGAAGCAGGAGTAATTTTACAGTTACCTATTACAATCATCATATGTCATTCCCCTTACCCTAGTTTGTGGGTGACAGGGTGAGATGGTTAACCCAGCATACCTTTCTTAGGCTACAGATGAAGGACTTCCCATTGGGATTCCACTGTGTTCCCAGGCCAGATGGAATGTGTAATGGGAGATTGTATTCTGGATTTAGCTTTGGGCCTCCTAGGGGACACCTGTGTAAGATATTTCAGAAAGGAGCTTCTAGATTTCTGAACATCTAGTCTTTCAAGGGACAACAACCCTAGGGAGGTTCCATATTCCACTATGTGTATGTGTAAGAAGAGTCTTCTAGCTAATGATGATAGAAGAGAATATGGGCATGGATGCACTGCTAAGCTATCAGCCACATCCTAATATTTACCTCACTTTTATAAGAACTACTTTCATGAAATAAACATATTGAATGAGTCTTATTTTCTGTCTAGGAACTGAACTTATTTAACATGTTGTTTTTTAAACGAATAGGGGCTCTGTAAGGATGGTATAACGAGCATTGATACATTTCAAAATGGTGTTAAAGTGATTTTAAGTGCAGTAAAAGTCACACCATATGAATTAATAGGGCACTACCATATCACTTTCATTTAAAAAGCGTGGACAAAGACAACTGGCTTCCTGTCCTAGTTTGGCTACCAAGAGCTATTTAGTGTATCAAACCGTTAACAAAGATGCCTGGTCTCATCTACATGTGCACTACTCTACTGTATGCTATGTATTATGAAATAAACATAGAAACTCTTTTAGTAACAAATTATTTACATTTATCTCATGTTTACAAAGCTTTAAAGACTATTGTTCCCCTTAAAGTTTACAGACTATTTAAAGTTATGCTAGTAGGGAAGTATAGTACCAAAAGGTAATGGATCAAGCAGAATGGGGAAACCAGAATAGTGTCTGATGGAGAAAAAAATAGGACTGAATTGCCATTAGGAGTGATATTTGCTTATATACTGAAGTATAAATACAGTATATAACAAAGTGTTGAGATGAACTTTTGATATTGACAAAATACTTATTTTCCACCATAATTTGCAAATAAATTCTTTCCAAATCAGACAATGTGATTGTCTGGATTTGTTTCCACATTTTGTCTCTCATAGTTGAGGTATACCTATGATGACAATTACAGGCCTCTCTCATCTTTTTAAGTGGGAGAACTTGCACAATTGGTGGCTGACTAAATACGTTTTTGCCCCACTGTATACCTGCCTTTGTTCTTCTCCATTACCTGGTGGTTTGATAGGGCTAGTAGTTTGCACAAGAGAGATGGCAAGAAGTGACCAAGACAATACATGTCTAATAAGACTGTACTTGCTAAAAAAAAAGTCCATAGCATGAAAAAAAAAAACGAATAGAAAGCTGCTATGTATTATGTCCCGTACACACGGTCGGATTTTCAGACGGAAAATGTGTGATAGGACCTTGTTGTCGGAAATTCCGACCGTGTGTAGGCTCCAACACACATTTTCCATCGGATTTTTCGACACACAAAGTTTGAGAGCAGGATATAAAATTTTCCGACAACAAAATCCGTTGTCGGAAATTCCGATCGTGTGTACACAAATCCGATGGACAAAATGCCACGCATGCTCAGAATAAATAAAGGGATGAAAGCTATTGGCCACTGCCCCGTTTATAGTCCCGACGTACGTGTTTTACGTCACCACGTTCAGAATGATCGGATTTTCTGACAACTTTGTGTGACCGTGTGTATGCAAGACAAGTTTGAGCCAACATCCGTCGGAAAAAATCCTAGGATTTTGTTGTCGGAATGTCCGAACAAAGTCCGACCGTGTGTACAGGGCATTACACGTTTGTTTCTATGTTTAGATACACTTTAGCACGAAATCTGCATTTCATCCTTCCAATTGTCACAACTATATATAAACATTGGGCTAGTATACTGGAGTGGATGTAGAATGCAGGAACCATTAAGTCCAATATTAAAGTCATCAGGTACTTTAAACCCTTTACAACAGCATTATGCATAGCACAGCTGATGGGCCTTAATGCGCAGCCACCACATACACTAGATTACCAAAAGTATTGGGCGCCTGCCTTTACACGCACATGAACTTTAATGTAATTCCAATGTTAGTCCATAGGGTTCAATATTAAGTTGGCCTACCCTTTGCTGCTTTAACAGCTTTAACTCTTCTGGGAAGGCTGTCCACAAGGTTTAGAAGTGTGTCTATGGGAATGTTTGACCATTCTTACAGTAATACATTTGTGAGGTCAGGCACTGATGTTGGAGAGAAGGCCTGGCTTGCAGTCTCTACTCTAATTAATTCCAAAGGTGTTCTATCGGGTTGAGTTCAGGACTCGGTGCAGGCCAGTCAACTTCCTCCACCCCAAACTCACTCATCCATGTTTTTATGGACTTTGTTTGTGCACTGGTGCACAGTCATGTTGGAACAGGAAGGGCCAACCCCAAACTGTTCCCACAAAGTTGGGAGCATGAAATTGTCCAAAATGTCTTTGTATGCTGACGCCTTAAGAGTTCCCTTCACTGGAACCAGTGACTGACCTCAACCCGATAGAACATTTTTGGGATGAATTAGAGCGGGGACTGCAAGCCAGGCCTTCTCTCCAACATCAGAGCCTGACCTCACAAATGCGCTTCTGCAAGAATGGTCAAACATTTCCATAGACACACTCCTAAACCTTGTGGACAGCCTTCCCAGAAGAGTTTAAGCTGTTATAGCTGCAAAGGGTGGACCAACTCAATATTGAACCCTACAGACTAAGACTGGGATGCCATTAAAGTTCATGTGTGTGTAAAGGCAGGTGTCCCAATACTTTTGGTAATTTAGTGTATATGTGTCACTAACATCTTCTGGAGCGCACTCAGTTGGTGCCCCATAACCTTGGCCGACCTGTCACCGATATCTCATGGTCAACTACCAGTGATTGGGAACTGGTAAAATGGGCTCCTGATTATTTGATCTCTGTGGAGCCAGTATAAAAATATATGGGAGCCCCTCCTACCAGCGTTGCATCCCAAGTCAAATTTTTTTATATTGACAACAGTAGAAAATCTGAACCTTCCCTTCTCAGTAATTACAAATAGATATGACACCTTTCAGATAATGTTTAACACAGCTACCCTGAAAAGTGAGTTTATATAACTGCTCTGACTGTATATGAATCAAAGTTTACCTAATCAACCTCATGTTCTTTCTTCAAAACTTTCCATGAAGGACTTTTTCTCTATGAATATACAGAAAATATATCATGTGTTGTGTACAGTATGAGTGTCTCTTAGTAAAGTTACATGTTTCACTGTCACCTTTTCTAAATATTATTGTGTGAAATGTATCTAGCGAGGCATTGTAATGTAAGCTATGTGAAGCTGTGACCGAGTAATAATTAATGCAAATTCTTCTATATGTTATGACTATTAATGAAAAATGAAAACCACAAACCACGTATTGTATTGTATCCTGCTGTACTCATTTATCTTCTATTCACGTAGTTGTGGCTTGGTGTTTATATCATTATTTCCTGTATTATAAACAGTATGAGGTACAAAATGTATCTATAGCCCACACATACTCTGTCCTCTCTGGGATGGCATTGTGTCAATGTTCTGTGTAGATTTTAGAATCCACTTCAGAGCTGGTCTCTGCAAGATAAGAATGCTGAATTGAAGATAAGCCTACTTCCAAATGGAAATTTTTTCCCCAATTCCTGCGCTTAATGATAAAGTTATCCTTACCGTATGGGGGTTTACATGGAACATTAAAGTGATTGTAAAGGATCGTTTTTTTTTAAATGACAAACATATCATTCTTAGTTCAACTGTGCAGCTCGTTTTGCACAGAGTGGCCCTGAACATCCTCTTCTGGGATACCCCGGTGGCTCTCGTGGCTCCTCCTCGCATCAGATAACCCCCTAGTAGAAGCGCTTTCCCGAGGGGGTTACCTTGTGGGCACGCTCCCGAGTCCAGCATTTGCGTCCACAGACACGAATGCCGGACTCGGCCCTGTCCCCTGTGCCCACATCATTGGATTTGATTGACAGAAACGGGAGCCAATGGCTGCGCTACTATCAATCTATCCAATCAGGACATGAGACACCAGCTAGAGCTGGTGTGCTTGTCCCCAGGGAGAAAAAGACTGGGTTCAGGTAAGTAAAACGGGGGGCTCTGGGGGCTGCAGCATGAGAGAAGGTTTTTCACCTTAATGCATACAATGCATTAAGGTGAAAAACCGTGAGGGTTTACAACCCCTTTACTACCCAATTCCCCTTCTCGATGATAAAGCTATCCCTACCATAATGGGATTTCTAGACAACATTACTTCCCAGGTAATGTGCTCAATGATGAAGCTATGCCTATCTTAAAGGAGAAGTACAGCCAAAGCTAGTGTGTCTGTACTTCTACTGTGGATCAGTGTAGTTTGTTTTGCACTCCTGTGATGTGTTTACAGCAGACAGCGGGCTAAAGCTCGCTGTCAGCTGATGTCACAGAGCCGGTCCAGGCTTGGGAAGGATTGCGAATATATGGTCAGGATTGGCCCAAATGCCTGGACTGGCACCTGGCTCTGGCTTTCAGCAAGCCTCTGAGAGCCTGAGCTGGCCGCTCCCACCCCTCTAGTGAGCGTGGGGGAGAGGAAGGGCAGGGTCAGAGCAGAGAGCCATGTACATCTACTTTAAGGGACCCAAAGATATTAGATGATGATCATCAAATCTGGATTTTGTGGCTTGATGTAGCCCCCACTGACCTGCTGTCTATGGTGAAGTCAGAAAATCTACAATTGTTGTTGCCTCCACTCCACCATAGAGTAACTCCACTTTTGTTGAGAAAAAAAACATTGCCCTCTGGGTGATCTATGTACATTACATCTACATTACAATGATTTTGACAAACTTTGTTGCAGATTCCTACATTTTGTTATTCTGAAGAAATCCCAGTGCGTTTGTCTGTGTCCATGTTCAGAGTGAGTCTAATGGGAATGGTTTCCAAGTTATCTGCATCCCTTTAGACCTGATTTCCTATTGGGAGTATCTCACTAAAAATGACATTTTTGTTGCAGGGGATGCCTAAAATCTGACTTGGTGCAGACTTCTGGGAAAATCAGTGAGCCAATCACACAAGCAGGAAACTACATACCTGGGGAGTGTTCTGTACACAGCCATATTGTGACTTGTGTCACAATTGTATATGCTGTATTATTTTATTTTTTTTTATTGGCTATTTTTCCCCCCAGAAAAGTGGAGTTACCCTTTAAGCAGTGACAAATCACCCACCAGGTCCACTCATTTCCTCCACCCTCTTATTTCTGATGCCTTAAAGCTGTCAATCATGCATGCACATCTGACCACCCTTGTAGGTACAAGAAGCTGAAGAGCACCTTAATCTCAAGGCAGCACATGCATGCTCTTCTAATGGACCACTAATAAAGTATGTGTATAAATGTATCTGCTCCCATTGGGGCAGCGCAGGTGTAGTAATCATCAATATCTGTGTATAAACTCTGGAGTGATTAAGTGAAAAGAACCCTAAGACACCTTTCACACTGGGGTGGTTTTCAGGCGCTTTACCGCTGGAAATAGCCTCTGCTAAGCGCTTGAAAACCCCCTCCCATTCATTCAAGTGTGACTTTTCACACTCTGGCGGTGCGCTTGCTAGACATTCTGAAAAGTCCTGCAAGCAGCATCTTTGGGGTGGGTTGGGAGCGCTGTATTTATCGCTCCCAAAACGCCCTGCCCATTAGAATGAATGGGCTGCGCTTCTGAAGCGCCACATCACAGGGGGTTAAAAGCGCTCTGCTAGTGGCCGAAAAGTGGCGCTTACACAGCGGTAAAGTGTGAAAGGGGTCTTAAACAAGTGTTAGCAGCCACTGAGCAGTACAATTGGGAAGTACTGGTCTGGAAAGTACTTTTTTTTTTTCAACCTGACATGCCTTGTATGAAGTTTGAAGGTTCTCCCCATGTTTGCTTGGGTTTCCACAAGGTGATCGGTTTTACTCCCACAATCCAAAAACCTACTACTGTTATGGTAATTGCAT
Organism: Aquarana catesbeiana; assembly: GCF_042186555.1. Lineage (NCBI taxonomy): Eukaryota > Metazoa > Chordata > Amphibia > Anura > Ranidae > Aquarana > Aquarana catesbeiana. The sequence goes on along the minus strand of NC_133324.1, from coordinate 133,148,240 downwards.
TGCTCCTAAATCCCTCTGGTGTAGGTAGAAGTTAGTGGCATGAGTCTGTGAAAGACATTGGAGGACAGTAGGGCATTGGTAAACTGTGACTCATGTGAAATTATCTTTATGTTGCTTAGTATGTTACCACTAAATAAGGGCAGGAAATAAATAGAATTAGCTGTGCAACCTGCTAGCCGGGATTCCAATGAATGTATTTTTGGGCTTGCAAGGTAGTTTCTTACTTCTTAACTGTTCTTAAAGTGAAACAACTTATGTGGGATCCCAGAATAATAAAGATTTTGGAGGTCCATGGAAAGTGGTATTCTAACATTTCCTTTTTTTCTGATCTAGAATAATGAGGATTGGACTGACTTTTGAACCCCAGTGTTGTTAAGTAATTTATCTTCCATTCTTCTGCTTTGAGATAAGAGGTTGTGACTCTTAATAAAATCAAGGAAATGTACAGTATAAAAAAGGTACTGAATCTAAAAACTTCATTGGAAGTTAAAGTGGTAATAAACCCCAAACCAAAAATGTAATGTATTGCAGCTTACCAATCATTAGATGTGGTGGCTGCATTCATTTTTCTTTTTTAGGTCTTTTCCGTTCTGTTTTCACCTGGTGATCTGGCCAGTAATTAAGGGTGTATTAGGGTGCCCCCACTCTGGATGAAGGAGCACAGGGAAAAGAAAAAAAAATAATTGGTAAGCTACAATAAAATAAATGTTTGGTTTTGGGTTTAATACTGCTTTAAAATATTCATTATTAAAACTGCATATTATTTATGGTGCATTGAAACGTTTTTTCCCCTCCTTTTAAATGTCCTCCAATGTATTGTAATTCCGTTAATCTGAACGTTTTATACATCAGGTATTCACATCATTATTTCCCATCACCAACTGTCTTTACTGACTGTTTGTTACATTGTATTTAGTGTATATGAAAGGTTTATGTTTGCACAGGTTTTCTGTAAATATACAGTATGTAAATACTTTGTTTTCAGAACATTTTGTATTGTGTGTCTATTTAATATACTGCATACCTTTTGTCTCAAATCCTCTGATGCATTTACTCAAATAAAGTAATGTACCATTCAGTGTTTGTTTTTATTGAGTATTACTTTATTAGTGATCACACGTATCAATCCGATTTCCTGGCAATTAATCTAATTTTGCCAACTGTATAAACAGAATAGTCAGTTTGAGTTTACCCAAAGGTCAGCAATAGTTGATGAGCAACTTTCAATGTGTTTGGTAAGAATATCAAATGTTTCTTTTGGGCTGGACCGTCTTTCCATAATGTTCCTATGTTTGGTTTGGGCTAACAAAAAAATGAGGGAATAAAAGGAAGTAATAAAACAACCCCCCTGTCCTTTTTACCCTCTCTTCTGTCTGCTGGGTCCTCCACACAAAAACATACCCACATTCCCCGCAATCCAGCAATGTTCTGTAGGGATTGCTGCTTCCCAGTTCCATGCCCCATCTTATTCTGGCACCATAAGGGGCCGGTTTTCTCTTTTGATGTCTTGCAGCCAGCCCAGTGGTGGCCACTCCATCAGGGGCGTTGCCCCCCCCCCATCCATGGGTCTGGCCCCCTGATCTACATGCAGGGATGCTGGACTATGGATTCCAATGACGAGGGTGTATTTTTTTGATGCACATGATTAGAGCCAGAGGCTCTAATAGACTTCAAGACAGGGTGGCCTCGGGGCGCAGAGCACTGCGCTCCAATCCCACCCAGTTGTGTGACACTAGCGAATGAATATTCGCTATTCTTCCTCATTCTCCTCCTGGCCAATCAGATAGCCCCTATTGGCCGGGGAGTCTTCGGACTCCCTGGCCAATCGTGTCACAGGACACACTTCTGGTTTCCAATTGGCCAGAAGGAGAATATCTGTGTGTTCACCGGTGCGGCCCGGCTCTTCCTTCTCCCTGCCGCTGTGCCTCTTACATGCCTCCACAAGGTAAGGCACTCTTTGGGTGACCTCCACTATTTGTCGCGGAAGGGTGGGGGGTGATCGCCACCGCCTGTGTCTCCCGCGGGGGTGTGGGTAGTGTTGTTTGTACCACCCCCCCAAAAAATAGTGAGCATCAGGCGCCACTGGCACACATGCACCACAGCATGCCATTAGGGCGTTGGCTGCAAAGGCCAGGCAGAGACAGCCAGCCCTCCTCATAATGCTGTGTGTGGTGCATGCGCAGTAGAGTACCCAGAGGAGGGGAGATAAATGAAAGAAAGCAAAGGCAGACTAGACATCAGTCTATAGGCCCCATACTGTTTAAGGGCCCCGCACCAACGGATCAAAATAATATTGATTTGATCGTGAATGAATATTACAATGAATATTACACACTACAGCCCATTTAACATGGTTTCATATGGGACACGCTCACATCTTTCCTTTTTCAGATGTAAAACTTTTGGGTGTTTGCAGCCATCACCTTGGCTGCTGCTTTTCCTAGGTTTTGGTGGTGATCTCTTTCTAACAAGGGGCATTGCAGAGGGGGCTCCTTCTGTGTGCCCCGCCTTGGTTCACTCAGCTCCCGGGTGGAACCTTTGCTGTGTGGCCTTTCCGCAGTGCAGGAATTCAGGTGTCATTGAGCCAACTTATTGGCCTCTTATCTTCTTTCAGTTATCAGATTGTAAAAAAAATGTTGGTACAACCTACGTCTGTGTAATGTACAGTAGTGATGGTCATCTCCATCTAGCAGCCGACCTGCACATTAGTTTAATGTTATCTCACTACAGCATGCGCACAAGAAACCTCCAGAAGCCTGCGAGGGGGACCCCAATGTTACAACTGCCTAGGAGCCACCACAGAGTTTAATCCAGCACTGGGCATAGTATGTGTGTATATATATATATATATATATACAGTATCTCACAAAAGTGAGTACACCCCTCACAATTTTGTAAATATCTTATTATATCTTTTCATGTGACAACACTAAAGTAATAACACTTTGCTACAATGTAAAGTAGTGAGTGTACAGCTTGTATAACAGTGTACATTTACTGTCTCCTCAAAATAACTCGACACACAGCCATTAATGTCTAAACCACTGGCAACAAAAGTGTGTACACCCCTAAGTGAAAATGTCCAAATTGGACCCAAAGTGTCAATATTTTATGTGACCACCATTATTTTCCAGCACTGCCTTAACCCTCTTGGGCATGGAGGTCACCAGAGCTTCACAAGTTGTCACTGAAGTCCTCTTCCACTCCTCCATGACGACATCACTGAGCTGGTGGATATTAGAGACCTCGCTCCTCCACCTCTAGTTTGAGGATGCCCCACTGATGCTCAATAGGGTTTAGGTCTGAAGACACGCTTGGCCAATCTATCAACTTTACCCTCAGCAAGGCAGTGGTCATCTTGAAGGTGTGTTTGGGGTCATTAGCATGTTGGAATACTGCCCTACAGCCCAGTTTTCGGAGGGAGGGGATCATGCTCTGCTTCAGTATGTCACAGTACATGTTGGCATTCATGGTTCCCTCAATGAACTTTAGCTCCCCAGTGCCAGTAGCACTTATGCAGCCACAGACAATGACACTCCCACCACCAGGCTTGACTGTAGGCAAGACACACTTGTCTTTGTACTCCTCACCTGGTTGCCGCCACATACACTTGACACCATCTGAACAAATACATTTATCTTGGTCTCATCAGACCACAGGACATGGTTCCAGTAATCCATGTCCTTAGTCTGCTTGTTTTCAGCAAACTGGGGGCTTTTTTGTGCATCATCTTTAAAGAGGCTTACTTCTGGGACAATAGCCGTGCAGACCAATTTGATGCAGTGTGCGGCGTATGGTCTGAGCACTGGCAGGCTGACCCCCCCACCCCTTCAACCTCTGCAGCAATGCTGGCAGCACTCATACGTCTATTTCCCAAAGACAACCTCTGGATATGATGCTGAGCACGTGCACTCGACTGCTTTGGTCGACCATGGCGAGGCCTGTTCTAAGTGGAACCTGTCCTGTTAAACCGATATGATCTTGACCACCGTGCTGCAGCTCAGTTTCAGGGTCTTGGCAATCTTCTTATAGCCTAGGCCATCTTTATCTAGAGCAGTAATTCTTTTTTTCAGATCCTCAGAGAGTTTTTTGCCATGAGGTGCCATGTTGAACTTTCAGTGACCAGTATGAGAGCGTAATGCCCTGTACACACGATCGGACATTGATCGGACATTCCGACAACAAAATCCATCTGATTTTTTCCAACGGATTTTGGGCCAAACTTGTCTTGCATACATACGGTCGCACAAAGTTGTCGGATAATCTGATCGTTCTGAACGCGGTGACGTAAAACACGTACGTCGGAACTATAAACGGAGCAGTAGCCAATAGCTTTCGTCTCTTAATTTATTCTGAGCATGCGTGGCACTTTGTGCGTCGGATTTGTGTACACACGATCAGAATTTAAACGATCGGATTTTGTTGTCGGAAAATTTTAGATCCTGCTCTCAAACTTTGTGTGTCGGAAATTCCGATGGAAAAAGTCCGATGGAGCCCACACACGATCGGAATTTCTGGCAACACAATCTGCACTTTTTCCATCGGAAAATCTGACCATGTGTACAGGGCATGAGAGTGATAACATCAAATTTAAAACACCTGCTCCCCATTCACACCTGATACCTCGTAACACTAACGAGTCACATGACACCGGGGAGGGAAAATGGCTAATTTGGCCCAGTTTGGACATTTTCACTTAGGGGTGTACTCACTTTTGTTGCCAGCAGTTTAGACATTAATGGCTGTGTGTTGAGTTATTTTGAGGGGACAGCAAATTTACACTGTTATACAAGCTGTACACTCACTACTTTACATTGTAGCAAAGTGTCATTTCTTCAGTGTTGTCACATGAAAAGATATAATAAAATATTTACAAAAATGTGAGGGGTGTATTCACTTTTGTGAGATACTGTATATACAGGTATATACATATGTGTGTATATACAGGTATATAAATATGTGTGTATATACAGGTACTGTATATAAACGTGTGTGTGTGGCAGAGTGGCTTTATGTTTTTTTGGTAATGTATGATGCAACAAAAACTTCAGTTTATTTCTAAATGTTTATTTTTTTCTGTTGACTAACTGAACTGAGTGCTGGGGAATTTTTGCTTTGTTCAGTGTATTTCTCTATCTACGTGCCCCTTTTTCGTTGCTAGTAATACATTGATTTGGGCAGCTGCCAATGTTAGGGTTTATTGGACACACGGCAATAATTATGCCCCATAAGCTACTTTGATTTGGAATTTGAAATGTCCATTTTACCAGATTACATCAAGAAAAAGTGACCAAGCTCAAGAAATCTAATAAAAAAAATCATGAACAGTCTATGAATAGGGAACTCAAGCCACATCCCAAATTATTGGAGAAAAAATGGAAGAGTGTGCCCCAGGGATTGTATGGGCGAGGGATAAAACCAAGTAGGAAACTCTTAGAAAAAAGAAAATATTAAAAAATTTTATTATACAGACATACTTCACATAAAATCTTGGTTATAAAAAGATAAAGAATATGGTCATGCTATAACATATATACAGCTAGCTTCTGAATCATACGAAAGGTCTCACAGTAAGAGGCCAAAATGAATCATATGAAATTCAGGAAACCCAACCTGTTTCAGTGTTATTTGTCCGAGGCGGACATGCAAGGAAAACAGAGCTTCCCCTCATTTCAGATCTTCCCCTCAGATTTACAGCGACTGCACCTCCAAGTGCACTTTGTACTTGTAGTTTGCTCTTGTAGTGCAACGAGGTAACCTGTGACATGTCCCAGATGATTGCCGAGAGGGAGGCGGGAGAAGTGATCTTCCTTCCGGTGCCGCGGTGTGCCGGGAGGAAGTCGGACTTGGGACCCACGAAAAAGAGGGTACCGGCTCCCTCCCCCAAAAAATGACATGCCACATTAATGACATGCCAAATGTGACATGTCAGGGGGTCACCCTCCCTTAAAACGGACGTTTCATTTTTGGGTGGAACTCCGCTTTCAGTTGAATATGTTTGTAAGTTGGAACAGGTACATTTTTTAAGTGTACTCCAGACAAAAAAAAAAATGTTTTAACGTTTTTTGGATAGCATAGAGAAAGGTAACACCCCTGTAACATTTGTTTTACTGTCTGTGCCCCCTAAAGAAGATTTCACATCACTTTCTTTCCCTGTGACAATTGGATTTTGAAAATGTTGGGTTGTTGGAGAAATGAGAATTGGTGATAACGCATCAGTGGAGACACCTTTTTCCCATATTAACTCTTACAGGAGAGAATTTCTCTTCCTAGTGGTAGATTTCCTCTCACTTCCTGTTGTCTCCTTCTGTTTGTAAGTAGGAGTTGTTTTTAAGTCGGATGATTGTAACCCGGGGACCGCCTGTATATAACCACTTCAAGACTGCCCTATAGCAGATTCACTGCTACAGGGTGGACATTCTGTGTATATATATATATGTGTGATTCTGCATTTACCCACAGGGGGCGCGTGTGCCAATGGAGCGCTTCTGCTGTGATTAGTCACAGCAGAAGCCGAACAGCGAGTGCTGTGGGAAAAAAGGATATAAATGTGATTGATGGACAGCATTGCATGACCACGCAACTGTCAGTTAAAGTAATGCAGTGCCGTATTGCAAAAAACTGCCTGGTCATGAAGGGGGGGGGGGGGGGGGGGGTAATCCTCCAGAGGTCAAGTGGATAAAAGATATTAAATCAACAAAGCAAAACAATCTAACAGACAAAAATTATAACCGCATAAAACTATTGCTCATACAAGAATTTAAAAACTGTAGTCACCTTTCTTTTTGCCCCCCACTCCCCAATCCTTACAATTCTGGTGAGTGCGCATGTGTGACAAAGTGCTCTGCCCAGCCTTCAGGTCCTGCAATGAATAATACGAGGTAAGCACACTGATTTTTGACCAATTTTGTGTTGGTGCTCCGGTGACAATAACATACTATCAATAATTTCAGCACCTAAAATTTCATTTATACATATATATCTCCGAGTATAGGTTTGCATGGCCAGTTTCTGTTGTGCAGAATTATTGGGGCTAGTGTGGTTGTGTAAAAAGGGGATACAGGCACACCATGTATACATAGTCTCCTCCAGCCTGAATCTGATTCAATGCTTGTAGTCATAATGAAAAGGAGAACTGAAGTATCACTAGGTATGCAGGAGGAATACCCAGAGGTGCTATTTTTACTTACATAACATATAATTAAGATCCATATATACAATAAATATATATATTTTTTTAAGTTTCACATACATGTGGGTCTGTTAAATATACTTTTGAAAGCATTCTGGTATATCTGTTCAATAGAATGGACAAAATGATCCTGCCAATTCATGGTGGCTAGCATTGTACTATGGCTGAAGCTGTCTACTAATAAGTTGTATATCTACATTTTTTTAATGAATTGGCGACACCTAGTGGTATATTTATAAAATGCAACAAGATTTCATTGACACCAGCCACCATATCGCAGAAAAAATCCTCCCTGTTAACTGTTAGGTAAGCCAGCTTCATTATTCACAGATCTACAGTAAGCATAGTTGTTATGCACCTATATATCATATATCAGCAAAGAATAATTACTGTGCAAGCACCACATTCTAACAAAGCACCAATATTATCTTTATGCCTGATTCTAAGAGCAAGCACTATTCAATTAAATTATGCAGTCATGCTAAAATATATATACAGTGGGTATTAAAAAGAATCATCCGCCTTTAAAATAATCACATTTTGTTGTTTTGCAGCCTGAAATGAAGGCAGTTTTTGTTTTATTCAGCTGTATTTACTATTGAAACTTATAACATCCAAGAGAAAGATATAACACCAACATGTCAGGAAAAATAAATCACATTGAATCACTGAGTTGGAAAAAGGATCACCCCTTTGTGTCAGTACTTTGTTGAACCACATTTTGCTTTTATTACAGCCTTTAGTCTGTTGGGATATGTCTCTACTAACTTTGCAAATCTAGACTTTGCAATATTTGTCCATTCTTCTTTGCAGAACCGCTCAAGTTCATGTAAATTTGATGGTGACCATTTGTGGACTGCAGTCTTCAAGTCATTCCACGGGTTTTCAATGCGGTTTACAGTAGGGATGCACAGATACCATTTTTTTTACGAGTACCGATACTTTTTTTTTAGTACTCGCCAATACCAATTACCGATACCTACCGCAATTGTTTTGTTTTCACTTCAGCTGTCAGTGAAATGTGTAAATATATGTTAATATACATATATAAAAAAATATTCACTAACAAAGCCAAAAAAAAAAAGTTTTAATTGTTTATCGTTTATAAAATAGACGTGAACACCAAAAAAAAAAAAAAGCAGGAAAATATTAATTAAATGGAGGAGAATAGGGAGTTAATTAAGGCTGATTAGAGTAAATTAAGGGTAAAAAAGGGGTTAAAAAGAGGAACATTTGTTCATCCCTTTGATCTGCAGAAAGATACAAAAAGAAACAATGTTTATTTTTATTTGGCTGAACAATGTTGTTAATAAACATTGCTGGCTGCTTTTTTTTTTTTGACAGCTCCAATTACCAGACTTCTTTAAGACTTCGGCTGTCAACAGGGGAGACCCAATGACAGCTCAAAGAACCGAGCCTGAAAGTATTGGTTTCAAGTATCGGTGCATTTCCATGAGTGCTGATACTTGTGCAAATACTCGGTATCAGCACCAATACTGATACTAGTATTGGTGCAAGCCTAGTTTAAAGGGTAAAAAAATAGCAAACAAAGAGAAAATAATATAGCGTATACAATTGCAACACAATCCATATTGTAATTAAATGTTATTAAAAATGACCTTTCCTTTTCAATCTGCAGCCGCTGTAATTTTCTGAAAATGCAATGCAATATCACTACCTGGAGGTGTTCTGTACACAGAATGCCCCCCAGAAACATAATTTCCTGCTTGTGTGATTGGCTCACTGATATTCCTATAAGTCTACACTAAGATACAAATCAGATTCCAGGCATCCCCTGCAACAAAAACGTCATTTTTGGTGAGATACTCCCAATAGGAACACATCTAAAGGGATACAGACCCTGCCACTTTCCTCATTAGTGCGCTGCAGGTGGACAGCTGATTGATAATTATGAAACCACTCCTATTAGACTCACTTTTCCACATGGACACAAAGAAACACACAGGGATTTCTTCAGAATAACAACAGATTGGAATATGCAACAAAGTTTGTTAAAATCCTTGCACTGTACATAGATCACTCAAGGTGGAATGTTTTTTTCCTCAATAAAAGGAATAACACTTTAAGTCTAGTCTCTGAATAGGCCATGCACGGGCATTCACCTTTTTCTCCTCCAACCACTGTGTGGTCATTTTTGCTGTGTGCTTTGGGTCATTGTCATGTTGGAAGGTAAACCTTCTTCCCAGGGGAGGGCTGGCAGCCTTAGGCCTGGGGGGCAAGTTCAGTCAAGTGGCCCATTGAACCAGAGAGAGAGAGAGACCGCTTGACACTGCCTGTACAGAGAGAGAGAGAGAGAGAGCGCGTGACACTGCCTGCACAGAGAGAGAGAGAGCGCTTGACACTGCCTGTACAGAGGGAGAGAGAGAGAGAAACCGCTTGACACTGCCTGTACAGAGGGAGAGAGAGAAACCGCTTGACACTGCCTGTACAGAGAGAGACCGCTTGACACTGCCTGTACAGAGAGAGAGACTGCTTGACACTGCCTGTACAGAGAGAGAGAGAGACCGCTTGACACTGCCCGTACAGAGAGAGAGAGCGAGACAGTGTTGACACTGCCTGTACAGAGAGAGAGAGAGTGAGACAGCGCTTGACACTGCCTGTAGAGAGAGAGAGCGAGAGAGTGCTTGACACTGCCTGTAGAGAGAGAGAGAGACCACTTGACACTGCCTGTAGAGAGAGAGACCACTTGACACTGCCTGTAGAGAGAGAGAGAGACCGCTTGACACTGCCTGTACAGAGAGAGAGCGAGAGCGTGCTTGACACTGCCTGTAGAGAGAGAGAGAGAGACCACTTGACACTGCCTGTAGAGAGAGAGAGAGAGACCGCTTGACACTGCCTGTAGAGAGATAGAGACCACTTGACACTGCCTGTAGAGAGAGACCGCTTGACACTGCCTGTACAGAGAGAGAGCGCTTGACACTGCCTGTAGAGAGAGAGAGAGACCGCTTGACACTGCCTGTAGAGAGAGAGAGAGAGACCGCTTGACACTGCCTGTAGAGAGAGAGAGCGAGAGAGTGCTTGACACTGCCTGTAGAGAGAGAGAGAGAGACCACTTGACACTGCCTGTAGAGAGAGAGAGAGAGACCGCTTGACACTGCCTGTACAGAGAGAGAGCGAGAGCATGCTTGACACTGCCTGTAGAGAGAGAGAGAGAGAGAGAGACCACTTGACACTGCCTGTTGAGAGAGAGAGAGAGACCGCTTGATACTGCCTGTAGAGAGATAGAGACCACTTGACACTGCCTGTAGAGAGAGACCGCTTGACACTGCCTGTACAGAGAGAGAGCGCTTGACACTGCCTGTAGAGAGAGAGAGAGACCGCTTGACACTGCCTGTAGAGAGAGAGAGAGAGAGACCGCTTGACACTGCCTGTAGAGAGAGAGACCGCTTGACACTGCCTCTACAGAGGGAGAGAGAGAGAGACCGCTTGACACTGCCTGTACAGAGGGAGAGACCGCTTGACACTGCCTGTACAGAGGGAGAGAGAGAGAGACCGTTTGACACTGCCTGTACAGAGGGAGAGAGAGACCGCTTGACACTGCCTGTACAGAGAGAGAGCGAGAGACCGCTTGACACTGCCTGTACAGAGGGAGAGACCGCTTGACACTGCCTGTACAGAGGGAGAGAGAGAGAGAGACCGCTTGACACTGCCTGTAGAGAGAGAGAGAGACCGCTTGACACTGCCTGTAGAGAGAGAGAGAGACCGCTTGACACTGCCTGTAGAGAGAGAGAGAGACCGCCTGACACTGCCTGTAGAGAGAGAGAGAGAGACCGCTTGACACTGCCTGTAGAGAGAGAGAGAGACCGCTTGACACTGCCTGTACAGAGGGAGAGAGAGAGAGACCGTTTGACACTGCCTGTACAGAGGGAGAGAGAGACCGCTTGACACTGCCTGTACAGAGAGAGCGAGAGACCGCTTGACACTGCCTGTACAGAGGGAGAGACCGCTTGACACTGCCTGTACAGAGGGAGAGACCGCTTGACACTGCCTGTAGAGAGAGAGAGAGAGACCGCTTGACACTGCCTGTAGAGAGAGAGAGAGAGAGACCGCTTGACACTGCCTGTACAGAGGGAGAGACCGCTTGACACTGCCTGTACAGAGGGAGAGAGAGACCGCTTGACACTGCCTGTACAGAGGGAGAGAGAAACCGCTTGACACTGCCTGTAGAGAGAGAGAGACTGCTTGACACTGCCTGTAGAGAGAGAGAGACCGCTTGACACTGCCTGTACAGAGGGAGAGATAGAGAGACCACTTGACACTGCCTGTAGAGAGAGAGAGAGAGCGCTTGACACTGCCTGTACAGAGAGAGAGACCACTTGACACTGCCTATAGAGAGAGAGAGAGCGCTTGACACTGCCTGTACAGAGAGAGAGACCGCTTGACACTGCCTGTACAGAGAGAGAGAGAGACCGCTTGACACTGCCTGTACAGAGAGAGAGAGACCGCTTGACACTGCCTGTACAGAGAGAGAGAGAGGGAAACCGCTTGACACTGCCTGTACAGAGGGAGAGACCACTTGACACTGCCTGTACAGAGGGAGAGAGAGACCGATTGACACTGCCTGTAGAGAGAGAGACCGCTTGACACTGCCTGTACAGAGGGAGAGAGAGACCACTTGACACTGCCTGTACAGAGAGAGAGAGACCGCTTGACACTGCCTGTAGAGAGAGAGAGAGAGAGAGAGAGAGACTGCTTGACACTGCCTGTAGAGAGAGAGAGAGAGAGAGAGAGAGAGAGCGCTTGACACTGCCTGTACAGAGAGAGAGACCGCTTGACACTGCCTAGATAGAGAGAGAGAGAGAGAGAGAGAGGCCCGGATTTATTCCCTTTGCCGCCCCAAGGCTGAGTCCTTCAATGCCGCCCCCCCCACACACACACCACCATTCACGTCCTTTATCGATGACTGCTACACATGAGAACACTGAAAATAACTGGCTTTAATTGTACAGACTGAAAATACTTCAGGGTAAGCGCGCAAGGGGTAAGGATTTTTCGTGTGCAATTTTTCAGGGCAATCGCTGGTGTTAGTGCTTCAATCATCCCCGGCACCATGGTTTGTATGGTGTCAGGATGATTGAAAAACATTATTTCTATCATTACATTGTAATATAAAATGAAATAGTTCAACTCACCATAATGCAGAATCATTGGGAGCCCTGAGCGTGTCACTTGCCACCATCTCTTGTCACTTGACACGCTGCCTGCCACCAGATGGAGATGTCACTTGCCACTATGCCTGCCACCAGATGGAGATGTCACTTGCCACGCTGCCTACCACCAGATGGGGAAGTCACTTGCCACGCTGCCTACCACCAGATGGGGAAGTCACTTGCCACGCTGCCTGCCACCAGATGGGGAAGTCACTTGCCACGCTGCCTGCCACCAGATGGGGAAGTCACTTGCCACGCTGCCTGCCACCAGCTGGGGATGTCACTTGCCACGCTGCCTGCCACCAGATAGGGGAGGTCACTTGCCACCATGTCTGCCACCAGATGGGGATGTCACCTGCCACTCTGCCTGCCACCAGATGGGGATGTCACTTGCCACGCTGCCTGCCACCAGATGGGGAAGTCACTTGCCATGCTGCCTGCCACCAGCTGGGGATGTCACTTGCCACGCTGCCTGCCACCAGATAGGGGAGGTCACTTGCCACCATGTCTGCCACCAGATGGGGATGTCACCTGCCACTCTGCCTGCCACCAGATGGGGATGTCACTTGCCACGCTGCCTGCCACCAGATGGGGAAGTCACTTGCCATGCTGCCTGCCACCAGCTGGGGATGTCACTTGCCACGCTGCCTGCCACCAGATAGGGGAGGTCACTTGCCACTATGCCTGCCACCAGATGGGGATGTCACTTGCCACGCTACCTGCCACCAGATGGGGATGTCACTTGCCACACTGCCTGCCACCAGATGGGGAAGTCACTTGCCATGCTGCCTGCCACCAGCTGGGGATGTCACTTGCCACGCTGCCTGCCACCAGATGGGGATGTCACTTGC